>NC_081793.1:15684379-15836879 GCF_963082965.1 Carassius carassius | reverse complement strand
GCTAGCATTGTCGGCGCCGGCGGCAACGGGTAGCTCCTCCATGCTAGCAGCAGTGCTAACAGTCGTGATGGTGTTAGCGTTGTTGTCATTGTCAGCGGGGCCGGTTATCACAAAAAAGTTTGTTACCTTCGGCAATTTTGCTAAAAACTTTTTGCTTTCCTCCCGTTTCTTCCTTTTTCCAGCACCGCTTGGGTAGCTTCGCTTCAATTTTACTGTCAACACTCTCTCTCTGTACACTCTGTCTATCACTGTCAATCACTTTTTCTTCGTCAGTTTTTTGGCGCATTACAGCCTTGTCACTTTCGCAGATGCGCAGTAAGTGAAATAATGGAATAGTCCAATGTAGTGAGGTGGGGGGGGGCCTCCTGTCTGCGACACTAATGATTTGATGCCATTTTTCGCAAATTGAGTTTTAAAAATATATATTTTGCACGAAGTAAAAAAAAAAAATCTTTAAGCAAGTTAATGGGGCATTTTGGGGGCCCCTAGGTAGCTCGGGGCCCAAGGCAATTGCCGACCTTTGCCTAATGGTAAAGTCCGCCCCTGCACACACACACACTTTGTACTAAAGGTAAATCCAAAATAGTGATGTCACTGTCTAAGCAGAGGGATTTGTGCAACCCTATGGAATATAGTCCACACATGACAAACGAGGTAATAATCAATATTTCAGAATAATTCAAACTCAGATATTGGTGTGTGATATCTGAGTTTTAATTATTTGACTACAAATCTCACCTCATTTTTCCTCCCAGTAATTATTTCCAGGATAAACTGAGATGCCCCCAAGCTGGCTTCTTAAAACTGACTAAATATTTAAAAAGAGCCGTTCCTTTCCTTTGAAAGGAACGGATCGCGAAGATCCGGATCCCCTCAAAGAGCCATAAATCCCATCACTAGCAGACGTAAACTCATCTTCCCATCCCCCAACAATACGCGATTGGCTAAACAGTACTAATAAGCTTATTGATTGGCTGTTGCAGTAAGGCAATTATATGAAAAGGTTTTCGCTCTACAGTAGTTATTTTTTTATGAAACTTCATGTACGTGTTTAAGTGTTTAGTATGTCACATATGCATGATTTTTTTCGGCTTTCCCACATTTTTTTTTTTTTTTTGTCTGTTCTGATTGGGTGGGCCAGCCGTCAGTTTGAGTGGGCCAGTGCCACCCTGGCCCTTATGTAGCCTCGCCCCTGATTTGCAGCACAAAAAAAATCGCTTTCAGTAGCTCTGCTACTAAATTTATTTCAAAATGGCAATCCATATACAGCTATGATCAGCAGTTCCTTCATCTTAGCTGAGCTTTCAACGTTGTTACAGGAAAGGATGAAGCTGAATGTTTAGTTCTTGTCACATGACCCGCGGTGCGCTTGCGGCATTCTGAAAGTTGAGATGTTTTTAACTCGATGCTGTTCGGACGCGCCTGGAAATAACGGGACCGCGTCGCACCGCGTGCGCATCGCGACCGCGTCGCTTCCATTATGAGCGCGCATACCGCGCACCTACATTGGAAATAACGAACTTGAGCGCGCAAAAGACGCGATATGTGAACGCCCCCTAAAAGAACTGCGGTCTTCTAGTACTTCAAATATGCCGTGGAGAATCACAGAAAGTGATACAAGAACATTGTTGCAGCATCTCTCAAGCAACGAATAAACACCGCTAACTTGGAGAATGCAGTGAAAACTCCTCTTCTCGCGTCTGCCCTAGACCCTCGGCACAAACATCTCAGGTTTCTCGATGAAAACATGAGAGAAGTAAGAAAAAAAAAACTTTTTTGAACATTATCAGAACATTTTCCTTGATGCGAGTGGTGCGGATGCAGTCGCCACGATGAAGAGGATGCAATGCCCACTCGTTGGAAAAGGCTGAGCCAGTTCTTCAGCGATGATTTACAGAGAGTCCAGCCGAGATGAGTGGGAACAGTTCTTGCTTGAGCCATGTATTTCACCAGATGAGGATCCCATTCAGTGGTGAAACTAAAACACGAAGCGCTTCACAAAACTTATTCTCTTAGCACAGCGTTATTTGTGAGTCCCGCCAATGTCTGTGCCGTCAGAGCGCGTTTTCTCCGCGGCCGGCCTTATTGTTAACAGACTAAGGAGCCGACTTTCCTCCGATCATGTTTACATGCCCGTATTTCTTAACAAGAACATGTAAAACAAAAGAAAAAAAGTTTAAAAAGATTTGCTGACAGTTTAAAAGTTAAGTGTAAGCTACATTCTGTACAATAGCCTAATTGCTGCAGGCTGCTTTACGTTTTTTCTTTGTTCACTTTTTTTTTTTTTTTGCTTTTAATCTGTACTTTTGTTTGTTTGCACGCATTGTTAAAGGTTTTCAGCTACAAAACACGATGTGTAATGTTTAAGCTTATTGTAAGCTTGTTCAAAATGACGACAACAAATGTTGCTGAAAAATAACGTCTGACTCATTAAACTTAATTTAAATAAACGAATATTTCGAATATTCGTTTTTTGTGAGCTCAAATATTCGAATGTGATATTTGTGGAAAACGCCCATCCCTAGAGAAAAGAGAAGAAAGCTAAATTGGGGATGGGATGTCAGAGCTCTGTCAAATCTAGAGATTGAAATCTGGATGGATTTGAGAGAGTGGACAGCCAAATCTAAATCATGTGCAACAGAATTTACAGCCAGGACCATCATCTGTCCAGAGCTGAGAACTGGAATTCAAAAGTCAGTTTCGAAGATTGAAGCCAGGGACCAGACAGTGAGCGCAGTTATTTTATCAAATTTCTGCTTAATTCTGTTAACTGTGTGTTAATGAAATTTAGCCTAAAATACCTGGCTTAAACAGCTGGTTGGTCAGCTCTCAGCTGCAGCCACACTGTAGGAAAAATAAATTGCAACAAGTGCACCTTTAACCCCTCACTGGGAAAGTTAGTCTCGCATAGCCAGACCTTCAGACTGATGGCTGAAGGTCTGGAATCTATGGAAGCTTTCATTGGCCAAGGCCCGCCCATAAGGCCGATGAACCAACATGTCAAACAACCAATCACAGTTTGATTTATTCAGAGTCGCGTTTCGGAGCGTTGAAATGTCATCAAAATAACAGAGCGGTGTGTAAAACTCTCGGATGTATTTTAAAGATTCTATGCCACAAACTTTAAATACTTGACATACTTTTGAATATCCAACATTTAGTTGATCCTGAAAAGTGCTTGTAGTCACAGTTGTAAACTCGACAGCTTTTTTCTTTCGTGGGGGGGTTTGGCGCCACAGCATTTTTGTTTTCCAGGCAGAACATTAAAGACTTTGACACTCCTGAAGTGTTTCCACTTTTGTGTCCCATATGCGACATGTGACGTCTGAGGCTGAGACTACTGGGACAGTATCCTCAAAAGGTAAACCTCTGTACTGTATCGACCCTAAATGGTGCCAAGTGTCCTAAATAAACTTTAAGGCAGTGGTTCCACTTTTACTTGACATTGGAAGGATCCCTATACTAAATAAGATAATAATTCCACTTGTATAGATACAAATTGCTTTGACATTTTGTTGGAGACCCCCAACTGAGAACCACTGTCTTAATATGTACTCTTTGGGGTAGAAATGGTGCAAAATTGCCTCTTTGAGGGTACTGCCCCAGTGAAAATGTGTTGTACCACTGAAAGTAAATTAGCTTTTTCCCCCAATATTGTGCAGTTTCAGCATAGTGATAGGAAAGTTATTACATCCAAACAACACTTTTTTTTTATTTTGTGAACAAGTGAGAGCTTCTAAAATGTCATCAAAAGGCCACACAAAGCTTATGAGCTTCCAAGGTACATAGCTTACTAGACGGAACTATTTATCTGGAGAGAATAAACTGTGGTTATTCTGACAGTTTATGTACTTTAAACATTTGGAGGCAAATGATGATGACAGTTGTAGAGGGTTATTGCAAAAAATATTATGCACATTATACAACATTTCTAATCTAAATGAAACTTAACATAATTAGTGTTTTCAGATTCAAATAGTCTTATTCTAGGTTAAGAAGGATTTGGAAATGGATGGCAGTCAAGCAAATTGCTTTTCCGACCAATGTCACGCTTAACTGAGGCTTCAAAACTGCCCAAACATGCCATCAGTAACTAGAGGATATGTGGTACAAAGAAACCCTGCATTTCACCCACCATTAAGATGCATTTACCATAGAACTCTGAAAATGAAAATTTTCCTTTGGGTTATACACAGCACGATGTGCTAAATGTGTCTCTAGAATTAAATACAGATTCCGAAAACACCACTAAACCCTGACCCTTTGTGCTCTTTCCGCAAGCAATTCTCTGAACCACAACTGTTTTGGCTCTGTTCCCCCAGTCAATACGGCAAATCAATCAGACTGATAACGAGAGCAGGGTGTGAGAAGACCAAATGCAGTGATGTTTGAGGAACTCGACACCTCATGAAACCACCATCGAAGTCTTATAATGATCTCATGGAGGACAGTGTGATGAGCCCACAGAGAAGCTACAGATATAAGCACTCGGTTGAGTTTAACAAGCAAACAGAGTCTGGAAAACAGAACCTAAAGATCTTTAACAGTCTATCATCACTGCTCCAAAAATTGCAACACAGATTCAAATTCCAGAAGTGTTCATCTCATCAACTAAATTGCTGATGAAAAAAAAAAACTATGATAAAAACACGACCTCAACGACTCCTTGTAGGGTTATTTTTGTATTATGTATTTAGATCAAATTAAGAGTGCAGTATTTCCAGCTCTTTCATTCTTTCCATGAAATTCCAATGCATTCCAATAAATGAACAAACAAACGCTAAAATTAAATTACCTAAACTGGCTGAACAGAAAGCAATACAGCATTAAAAACTCAATCCAAGGGCCTAAGAAAGTTTAATTATAACCTTAACCTGAAAAGACCAGAATGGCTGGTCACCCACACATGTTGAATTTTGGACAGTGATCGCCAGCTTACTGGTCCAAACCAGGCTTTTAACTATACCCTAACCAGCAGAGTAATCAGCCCTCAGTATTATATCATACAATTATAATATTGTGCTTGGAATATCCCTTCTTGATCCAAGAGAAAGGTGAAACTGGAAGGTGGAAGCATTTAGAGAAGACTTTGGGGGAAATATAATGTACTGAATTACAGGACTAACCAGTCATATAAGAACAATACAGTAGAGACACCACAAATCGCCGAAACACACTTTCTTCAAAACAGTTTGTACTTTATCCAAGAAGATCTTTTGGCTAGGCCTTCATTTGTCTACTTGGAATTACGCACCTCCTGGTCAAACGGCTCTGAAGACATATCTACAGTGGGAAACCTGCAATCACTATGGTTACCGGACTTGCCTCTCAGTCCAGATGCAATCATTTGGAATCACCCACATCGGACGGGTGCAGAAACCATATGAAGATGCCGTCTGAATGCAAACACTTCAGTAACTACAGTATTCACGCAGAAATGTAACGGGAAACGGTGAAATCACAGAGGCCTGGAGATACATTCCTGTGGTGGGTCATATTTGACAAAAACTCATTGCTGGAAAAAGCAGGAGAGAATGTGTGAGAGAGAGAAAAAGGTATTTAAAGTCAAAATATTGTCATTTTAAGTGTAGCATTATAGTGCAGAGACTCAAACATCAACATTACAATGTATTTATGACCATTATCAGCAAATATTTACATAGAGCAATTACTGTGCAATAACAGTGTGCAATATTGCACAAAAACAAATAGCAATAACCTGCATGCAAATATCAATAAAATAGAGAATTGGGATTATTTAGGGAATATTTAGGGAATTTAGGAGTCCTCAGAACAATAGTGATTAACTACCTCATATGGGAGGATTTTGATATGTAGTGAATAGTCAAAACATACACCATTACATATATAATTGCCATAAAAAGCACAGAAGATATCACTGCATGCTACTGGAAACTACATGACACATGTATAATTGTTCAATAATTCACATTTTCAAAACAAGTGAAAAGGAACACATAAATGCTCAAAATAACTGCTGTATCTGAGGTTTTTACCACACAGTTATTAAGCAATGAGAATCATCCCTTGGATGATTCTCTAAAACAAACATAACAGAATAAATAGTCCAGATTAAACCAGAAGAATGGAAATATTCATTTGGCATTGCTGATTAGTGTCTCTGTGTGTGAAAACCAGCCATCTATATAGTCACACCCTATTGACTCACTCTAAGGTTTTTTTTTTTTATTAAAAACATCCTTTCTCTAAGATAGACAGTCATGTCAAGACAGTAAGTTTTACTGTGTCCATGAGTCTGCAGGTGAAAAGTTCCCACCCAAAACCAAGAGATTAACCTTTTCTTGTTAATCTATTCCTTGTTATTACGGTTATTTTTTTACCTTCTTTTATATTTATAACAGAGACGCATTGTGCCAATCTGTTTGATTTATAAACCTTTCAAAACCATGTTTTTATGTGGGCGGCCCATGTCAATAAATATAGTAAAACAGATCCAAAATCTTGGTAAGTCTATTATTCTGTAGAGAGGGACAGAGCTGAATTGAAGACAGATACATGTAGTGAGAGAGAGGAAAGAGAGTTAACAAGTGACTGACAGTAGGAAAAAGTGGGATCCAAAGATGGACAGATAAAGAAAGAACGGAGTTCCGCACGTTGCAGACATCAAGCGAGGGCATGCTGATGGAAATCTGTGTTCTACTGAGGTCTCATTCCAGCAGTTTGAAAGGTCGAGTTAGACTGATGAGTGTTTACCTCTCCCTAAATAAGAAACACAGGCACTGGGACAAAACAAAATAAAACACTAAGAGAAATATACAAACTGAGAAGCGAACTGATCTGAGGTATAATGGAGTAATTCAGCTTTTTTATCCACCTACCAAACACAAATGATGAGCATGACTTCAATAGAGCTCTTTAAATTAATTTCATTTCTAAAAATGTGGAAAAGTTCCCCAACCTAAGGCTTATCTCTTTTTCAGCAATCATCGTAATATTGTATGTACTGGACCAGTTAAATGATTAATGCTTTAAGCATGAGTGTTCTTGAATTTTGCTTGTGTGCTTGCACAGATACATAGGCCAAAAAAAGTATATGTATCCTGGATACATTAGCACTAACTAATCTAACCTGAACTGTGTAAAATATTTTGTGTTAGAGAAGTGAGCAATACGCCCCACAGCCTCCTTGACCAGTCTCAGAGAGTTCAGACAGGGCAACTCCTCTTGTCTTGTGCACGCTCTCCCACAAGCCTGGAGTTTGCAGGATTTTCTCCACCAGCTCCTCAAATGCACACTGAACACCATCCCTTGTCTTTGCACTGGCCTCTGCATGAAAGAGAGAGAGAGACAAGTGTACACACACTACACACTACACACAAAGGAGGTCTGTAACACCTGGAGAAATCCATGGCATGACCAATCACTAGGGAGCTACAGCAATGTGTGTGTGTGTGTGTGTGTGTTTATGTATATATTTGAAAAAAAAAAAGTTCTCAAAACATTTCTTATTACTATCAATGTTGAAAACAGTTGTGTTGCTTACATTTTTTTAATTTTTGAAAGATAAACTTTTTCTTTCAAGATTCTATGCTGAAAAGCATTTATAAAAAATATATATTTTTTAACATTTTATAAGCCTTTACTATCAATTTAATGCATCCTTGCTGAATAATTTCTTTCAGAACAAAAAAAAAAGAAATGCGAGACTGGTGTGCTGCAAAAACATAAGAAACTCTTGACCTTTAATATTAAAAGTCTGGAGAGAGTAGAAGCGATTAGGAAACATTAAGCACATTGGCCTCAAGCACACCGGCCGCAGCCATGGTGTCCATCTGCAGATTTAATTTGGTCTGAGGGCTTCACAGCTAATTCAGACAGATTGCTGCTTACATATCCACTCATGAGGCATGTCACATGACTTATAAACCAAACCCACGGTGGAGAAGAATGCGGCACGTCACCCACAAATACATATACAGAACTGTTACGATTACACAAGCTCAAATAAATGAATGCTCCATTTATACAAATAATCCATCTCTCAATTAAATAATATTATCTTTGTTTTTAGCAAACTGGCCTAAGTGTTTAAAAATAGTAGCCTGTGAGTATTACTGCAGTTGAATAAACTATCTTACGTCAAAAGTCAGATTTTTCCATGTGTGAAGATGATGAATCTTGAAACATAATATTGGAAATGAAACCAAAGTGAAAGGTCACTGTATTCCTATTTTAAACTACTGTATTAGTGAATAAGGAGGGCTCAAGTAATTCATCAAAGGATGAAGGGAACATCTTAGTGACAACTCACCTATGAAAAGCATGGAATGTTTTCTAGCGAACTTCAGACCCTCTTCTCGCTCTAGCACACGGTCTTCCTACGCAAACAGAGAAAAAAAGCTTTGAATTAGACATCGTTTTTCAATAGTTACAAATACAGAACAATTTTTCCATGTCCACGTCAGCATTATGTATTTAACAATCTAGAATAGCTACTATTTTTTATAGATACATATGGAGAGATAAGGCTGAAAAAGCAAACAGAGAGCAGATCTGTCTATGTCAGGCTTTGGAAATTGGGTCCAGGCAGGTGTTTTAAAAGTCAAGGCAAAATATATGACAATGAGTGCAAAGACTCGGCTAGACTTATACAGCTTAAAAAAAAAAACACATTAAAGGGATACTCCACCCCAAAATGAACATTTTGTCACTTCCCCGTATGTCATTCCGAACCCGTAAAAGCTTCATTCGTCCTCGGAACACAATTTAAGATATTTTAGATAAAAATCGGGACCCCTCTGACTGCCCCATTGACTGCCAAGTAAATAACAGTGTCAAGGTCCATTAAAGGTATGAAAGCCATCAGACATGCAATCTGGGTTATATGAAACTTTTTATGTGAAAAAAATAAATAAAAAAATAATCAACTTTGTTCAACTTTTCCTTTGTCAACAGTCTCCTCTGTGTCTCTTCTGTTTCAGTCGTGCCACAAGGATGTGTATTTACCTTAATTTGAAAGAAAACAGCGCATCCTTGTAGCGCAGCTGACACAAAAGAGCATACGCAGCAGACACAGAGGAGACTGTTTACAAAGGAATTGTTGAACAAAGTCGTTATTTTTGTTTTCTTCACTTAAAAAAGTATTCTCGTCACTTCATAATGTTACGGTTGAATCACTGATGGTAGATGGACTATTCTGACAATGTCTTTTATACTTTTCTGGACCTTGACAGTGTAACTTGGCAGTCTATGGAACAGTCACAAGTTGGGCTGTGCGATATGGTGAAAATATCTAATTGCGATTTTTTTTTGACAGATATTGCGATTTGATTTGCGATTTTAAATTTGCAAAGTCAAGCTTCAGCTCAATATTGTCAATAATGTGCAGCACAGTATCATTACCCTGCTGAGAAATAAAAAAAAAACACAGAAATTCTTACAGTTTCCATTAAACCATTACAAAATTCCTTTTTGTTTTTAGCAGTATTGTTCTATTGGTTGCCATCTGCCAGATTACATCCCACCAAAAGAGTCCATCAAATAGACACCATTATAGTTTACATTAAAACCAATACAATTCCCATTATAAATCTGAAATCAATTCAATTTTCAATTGTAGTTTGGGAGGGGTTCTATATACTTTTATTTATTTATTAAATAATTTTTTTCAGCAGACAAGATTATAATGGTATAACTACTTTTACAGAATTAACTTAATTACTGAATTTCACCGGAAAGATTTGATTATTTTTATAAATAAAGAACTGTATTTCTTTAGTCAATTATTAAAGTATTACATATGTTACACTGTATTTGGGATTTTAAGATCAAGTGAAAAATGTGCTCAATGTTTTGTTTCATTTCATCCAAGTGAAATTAGCAAGCAGTTAGACTGAATTTACAATCGTTTTTAAACACGGAACCAGGCGTGAGCTGACGAAGGTTGCGCGCGTGTGTCGAGCCTCATCCATACTGCCAGATGCGCTCCTGGAAATTTGCGATGCAGTGCATGTGGAAATATAACCGAGTGTTACAAAACAGGCTGCGTGAGTGCGACAAGTGTGAACAGCTCGTCCGTGACGCGGGATTCGCCCACCCCACCGCCTGTTCCCCTCAACCCTACCAACGTCACCAGCCAGCATGAGCCCAGGATACCAACGACTGAGAGATATGCGGGTGAGCCAGAGCTGTGTCGAGCTTTCCTGACTAGATGCTAATTTTTTTTCACTTCAACCTGTTACATTTTCCACTGAGAGATCAAGAGTGGCATTGGTTTTAAACCTTCTGTTGGGGCGTGCAGCTCGTTAAGGGACAGCGGTGTGGGAGAATAATGATCCTTGCTGTTCCTCGTTCCAGGCACTCCAGGATGAGATGAGATGGGTGTTTGACCGCGCGGTGGCAGGCCGCAAACTCTCTGATCTCCACAAAAGGAAAGCATTCCGTTTCTACATGATACAATTTCGCACCCTGGCTGCCGAGTGCCACTGGAACGAGGAGGCGCAGTGGGACAGATTCCTGCATGGGCTGGCTGACCGTGTCCAACGTGAAATTTATACGTTGGATCTTCCCAAGAACTTAAACGGACTGATGGAGCTAGCTTTACGGGTTGACTCTAGGTTGGAATAGCGCTCCCGGGCCAGAAGGCAACTCTAGCCATTGGGCTTCCTCGCTGAGGACACGGTCAGCCCACCCAGCGATCCCGAGCCCATGCAGGTGGGTAGAGCTCGGCTTTCCCAGGAGGAGAGAGAGTGTCCACGAACTGAGGGACTGTGTCTTTACTGCGAAACGGCGGAACATTTCCTCAATCGCTGTCCACTAAAAGATAAAGCCCGGCAGTAGGGAGGAGGCTCCTGTCGGGTGGAGCAGCATTGGGGAAATCCTCATCCGCGACTCTCCTTCCGGGAAGATTGCAATGGGCAACCGACTCTTACAATTGCCAGGCCCTATGGGATTCCGGAGCGGAGGTAAACTTCACAGATTTTTCTTTGGCCAGTCACCTCCGCATCCCCATCACTTCCCTCCACTAACCCATTGCAGTTCACGCTCTCAATGGTCAGACATTACCCACCATCACGCACACCAAGGATCCTATCACGTTGACGGTAGCGGGTAACCACACTGAGACACCAGAATTTTTCATCACTGACACTCCCCTCAGCCCCATTGTTCTGGGGCACCCCTGGTTGATCAAGCACAACCCCAGGGTTGACTGGGCACAGGGCCCGTTTCCACCTGGAGTAATCAGTGCCATGCCTCTTGTCTGCTCATTCATCTGTGTCTAGTTCTGTGTTTCAGAAGGAGACTGTGGATTTGTCTAACATGCCCAAGGAATACCTCGACCTGAAGGAAGTGTTCAGTAAGTCCCGGGCTGCTTCTCTTCCTCCCCATCGACCCTATGACTGTTCTATAGACATAATGCCAGGTACGTCTCCACCTAAGGGCAAGTTATATTAACTTTCTAATCCTGAAAGGTAGGCCATGGAGAAATATTTTTCTGATTCGCTGGCTTCCGAGTTCATCCACCCTTCCACTTCTCCAGCGGAGACGGGGTTCTTTTTTGTGGGTAAGAAGGACGGATCTCTGTAACATTGCATTGATTACCAAGGGCTGATCAACATCATGGTGAAGAATACCTATCCTTTGCCGTTGATGTCTCCAGCCTTTGAGAGGTTGCAGGGAGCATCAATATTCACAAAACTGGACTTACGTAATGCTTATCATTTGGTCCGCATAAGGAAGGGGGATGAATAGAAGACAGCATTTAATACCCCCAGGGGCCATTTTGAATATTTGGTCATGCCTTTCGGGCTGTCCAACTCCCCTGCTGTCTTCCAAGCATTAGTCAATGACATGCTGAGAAATAGGGCTGCTCCGATCACGATCGGCCGATCGTTATGCACATCTCGTCAGTAAAGCCGGTTCTCTAATCAGAGGTAAATTCCATCAGGTGCGTGATTTCACATAGAGCAGCTGTTACTACACAGAGCCATTGTTAACTGAGAAGATGAGCAAATCCACGTTCATTTTCAGCGTTTATTTGCGCATCTTCTCAGTTAACAACGAGATGCGCATTAACGATCGGCCGATCGTGATCGGAGCAGCCCTACTGAGAAACATGGTAGATCAGTTCATTTATGTCTACCTGGATGACATACTGATATTTTCTTCTACTCTCCAGGAACATGTTCAGAACATCAGACTAGTGTTCCAGAGGTTGCGAGCGAAAGGGCTTTTTGTCAAGGCGGAGAAAAGCGCTTTTCACGCACAGTCATTTCCATTTTTTGGGTACATTGTGTCATCCGTGGGAGTGTGCATGGACCCCGACAAGGTTAAGGCTGTGGTGGATTGGCCAAGTCCAGATTCCGTAAGGCCCTGCTGAGGTTTCTGGGGTTCACCAATTTTTATAGACGTTTCATTCGTAATTTCAGCGAACTAGCCACGCCTCTGACAGCGTTGACCTCACCCAGAGCGACGTTCAGGTGGTCTGGTGTAGCTACATTTTCCAAACTAAAGAGCCGCTTCGTTTTGGCTCCCATTCTTGTTGCCCCAGATCCATCACGTTCCGAGTGTATTTTTCCCGAGAGACTCATCTCCACACTCATATGGGAGATCGAATCGAAGGTCAAGGCGGCCTTACGAGACGTTGTTTTGACCGTGGTGGACAGGTTCTCGAAAATGGTTCATTTTATTCCCTTGCCCAAATTACCTTCTGCCAAGGAGACAGCGGTGGCTGTCGTAGATCGCATCTTTCGTTTACATGGCCTTCCGATGGACATGGTCTCCGATAGGGGGCCCCAATTTGTATCCAAATTTTGGCAAGAATTTTGTAACTACTGGGGGCTACGGTTAGTCTGTCCCCAGGATTCCATCCCTAGAACAATGGCCATACCGAGCGGGCCAATCAATATCTTGAGAGAGTGTTGCGATATTTGGTCTCAACCCTTACTCCTGGAGTCAGCAAATTTCTTGGGTTGAGTACGCACTTAACTCGTTGCCAGTGTCGGCTACGGATCTCCGTTTAAGTGTAGTCTAGGTTACCAGCCACCAATTTTTCCCAGTCTGGAATCCGAGGTCGCGGTCCCCTCCGCTCACGCCTTTGTCCAGAAGTGTCATCACACATGGAGCAGAGCCCGCGAGACTGCTCCAGGTGGGAAGACGCACCAAAGCCCAAGCCAATTGCCACCAGTCTAAGCCTCCCGTATACGTCGTGGGTCAAAAGGTATGGCTTTCATCCAAGAACATTCCTCTGCGTTCCGTGAGTAATAAACTGGCTCCCAAATTTATTGGTCCGTTCACTGTCACCAAGATCATTAGTCCGGTGACGGTCTACCTCAAACTACCTCCCGCGTACAGGAGGATTCACCCCGCATTCCATATCTCCAAATTGAAATTTGTTTTTCACTCCCAAATTAATCTCATACCTGTCCCGGTCCCCCCCGCCACGTCTCGTAGATGGGGAGCCAACTTATACGGTCAATCGTATTCTGGATTCGAGACGAAGGGGACGCGGATTTCAGTACTTGGTGGTGAACTGGGAGGGTTACGGTCCAGAGGAGAGAAGTCACTGTCTCACCTTCTCTGTGTGTGTGGTTGTGTTGGAGGCGTGGTTACTGATTACCTATCACTCTGATCACTGCCACCTGCTGCACTCATCACCGGGGCTATTTAAACCTGTGTCTCACCCAGCCTTGTTGTCAAATTGTTGCAGTGTGTCTGGTGGTTTCGTCTGTTCTGGTCTTGGCTCTTCGTTCCGGATTCCTGGATCCCGCCGGTTTGGTTCGCCCATTGCATCCCTACATCGCTGTCCTGAGTGGTGGTCTCTTCAGCCTGCCTTGCCTGCTTCAGTCCTGCTTCACTCGCCTGTGCTTTGTTCAGCGAACTGTCTTTCACTACTATTGAGAACTTGAGTATAATAAAAATCAGTTGTTTAACTTGCTATTGGATTCTCTGCCTTTTTCCTGTCACTAGACGTAACAGGGCTATGCTCCGGGCCCGGACCCCTCCCCAAGGACAGCACGCCAAAATATGCTTACTATTCGCTATTGAACTCGTGAATTTGCCTAACTATTGAGCTGACCCCGTATTTTTTTTTTTTTTTTTTTAAATGGTGGGCATTTACAGAGTTGGCTAGAGCAGAGCTGATTGGGGAGAACAGAGGTGCCCTCACTGGTTAGTAAGACTGTTACTCAAGGCTGACATGCATATGCTCTGGAACAGAGTAATATCTTGTCCACATCGCAGGCTTTTTCAATTAGCAAATCGTGACATCTCAAATCGCGATTTCGAGTCAATTAATCACACATCCCTAGTCACAAGCCTCCCGGTTTTCATCCAAAATATCTTAAATTGTGTTCTGAAGACGAACAAAGCTTTTACAAGTTTGGAACGACATGGGGGTAAGTGATTAATGACAAAATTTTGTGTGTAACTTACCTTATCAATTTTGTTTCCCACCAGCATTTTGACCAGATCATTTCTTGTACAGTATGTATCCAGCTCATTCAACCAGTTATCCAGCTTCGCAAAGGTCTCTCGCCTAGTGACGTCATACACTAAAAAGACACAATCCGAGCGGACAATTTAGAAATGACATTTAGAGGCTTAAATCAGACAACTATAATTCACAACATTTTATGGTTCAGACACCATTCCTGTTTATAGTGTATAATTATCAGTATATTCATCACATTTAACTTGGAATTATTCTAACGTGGTACAATGTTTTCATTTTTTTTTTTTTATAGCTTATTAGTGAAAAACAGTTGTGTTTATGGTTGCTTACCCAGAATGACACCTTGAGCTCCTCTGTAGTAACTGGGTGTTAAAGTTCGAAAACGTTCCTGACCTGCTGTGTCCTGTAACCACAAAACAAAATCAAGGCAAACAGTGTTAAATAATAACGTAACAATGAATATTTTGACTTGTAAAGGCATTTTAAAAGAGAAGCCTGCCTTCAGAGAAAAAAAGAAAAGGAAAACACTGCCACCTTGTGTTACATTAGTAAAACACAATCAACAAGCATTATAAGGACTTATTACATCTGTCCCATTCAGTAGTGTCCAAACTAAGACATGATTGCCCTGAAGACTAAATATGTCTAAATAACTAACTAACAAAAAGTGGGCCAAAATAGTTAGCCTTCACAAAACATAAATCTGTGTGACTTTAAATCTCGGGATAAAACACAGTTGACTTCTCACCCAGATTGCAAGCTTTGCTCGGTTTCCATCCACAGCAAGGGTTTTCACCTTGAAATCTACACCTGAATGGAAATAAATGATGTGTTTAGTACACATATCAACTTTCATTGTTTTACATTTAATCATATAGCAGATTCAGAACCTGTAGCAAGTTTTTTTTTATGATAAATAAAAATAATAAGTAGATAGAATAGAAATAGAACAGAGAGTGCTTGTTTTAGAGGATCGAGTGTGGATGGAATATATATATATATATATATATATATATATATATATATATATATATATATATATATTAGTGCTGTCAATCGATTAAAAACTTTAACTAGATTAATCACACATTTTTTCTGTGATTAATCGCAATTAATCGCAATAAAAAAGAGAGGTTTTTGTACGTTTTTAATATATTTTTTAATGTAATAATTTCACAGTTAAATTTAAATACTTGTTTAAATGACATCTTTTTATGAATGAAGGCCAGTATTACTGATATTAATACAGCTACTGATTTTTTTTTTTTTTTTTTTTTTACATTTATTATTAGGCTTCAAAAATATAACAGTTTTTAATTTAAGTAAACTTAAAACAATGCTAACATAAACCCATAATAAATGTCATGTTTACTCCTGCCCTTCCTGTCTTAACAGTTAGGAAATGTACAGAAATTTAATAAAGTTATCAAAGTTATATGCAGTCTGCACTGCATAAACTATAAATTAAATAGTTAATCCTTATTAAAGCTACAAAAGTTATTTAGTCAAGAGCAGCGAGTCATTTTCTCTGTTCCCTTTGTTCTTTAACTTTACTGACGGGAAGCTTTATTGGCTGCTGTCCCTTTAAGAGCAGACAGACACGCGGATCTCACCGTTTATATACTGTCTATGGATCTCGCCTCATTCTCTCAAAACTCTTTTTGTTCATTTTAGACTTTATATAAAACATTTAGGATTGCTCTTATGAGGATAATCGACAAAACTGGCACTTTGGGATGTTTATTGTTAGTTCAAGCGCTTAAGAGAACTGGATTCTGGCGCCCTGTCTATGCATTGTGTGTGTGTGTACGTGTGTATGTGTCACATAAGGGCATTCACAGACAGCGCATTCTCTTTTGTCTTGCCGCGCTTGAAATGTTTAAAAGCATTTAAATGAATAAGAGCGAGATCATATAATGTAAAGCTAGCCAACGGATGGCAGAAAATACGGATGCTGCGTTAATTGCGTTAAATATTTTGACGCGTTAAACCAGACAAAAATTAATCGCATGCGTTAACGCGTTAACGTTGACAGCACTAATATATATATGTGTGTGTGTGTGTGTGTGTGTGTGTGTGTGTGTGTGTGTGTGTAAAAAAGATGCTATAAATATACTGTAACCAAACTCTAATCTTAACAGAAAAGTTTTGTCAGGTTTAACTCAATTCTGGGTACAAATTTATCACCAGAAGATGTTTACAAAATATTTGTCCCCCAAAAATTGGTTAAAACACACAAACACTAGCAAATGTAAACCATCAGGTGGAATAATCAAAAAGATTCACAATCATATATGAAAATACAGTCTAGATGTTTTATGAGGATTACGATAATACCATACATATATAACGAGACAGATTTAATTTTTAATGGCCCCAAATATTTGTCAGGCAACAAGCCCAGAGCAACTAAAGATAGAAAGAGCAGAATTTATAGCTGAAAGGGGAGTTGTGGGTTTATTACATGAAGATAAAAAGAAAATAGGACGACTCAACCACCTGTCTCATCATTCAGCAAAGCCACATCACTTACAAACATAAGTGATTTACATTCATAAAAGAAAAATGAAAGTATGAGTAAAGATGACAGGGGAATAAATCTCTCAGCGCTCGGTGAACGAAAGGTCTGGAGGCATGAAGTACTCCTGAATTTCAGCACAGCACTGACAGATTTACCAGAGGAAGCCAAAGGAGGAGATCTGGACTTGTTTGGTTTGGATTGGGGGGCTTTGAAAAGAAGTCGGCGGTCACATCAAAAAACGTCAACCTAAATGTGTCAAAGTGATGGCCACAGCTTTGAACAACCAATGGATCTCCACAACATATAATGGTAATAATGACCAGTGAATGATTCCTTGATCTCCAGTGTAAAGACAGTAGCTGTTAAACAAGATTTGACGTGGAAAAATATACTTTTCAATATTTAAAAATTATCGTTTAAGTCCAGCAATCAACAAAGCAAGTAAAGCTGTATTTCAAGTCAGACCAGCACTAGTAGTGAAGCTTATGTTATAGATGTCAATGAGAGCTGTGATTTGGTTAGGTTTCTGTTTATTACATTATAAAGACAAACAATTATTATTATTGTTGTTGTTTTACATGTCAGTTATAAGAAAATAAAAACACAATGGGAATGTCTGATTTAGCTACAAAGGATGAGAATACTGTCGTGTTTAGACCTGCTTTTATGGGTGTCGGACTGTTACATACTTACCAATTGTTGCACCAATTTCTGGATCAAATGTATCATCTGTAAATCTCAAAAGAAGACTGAGGAAGAGAAGAGGGGAAAGAAAGGCGAATCAGAGACTGAACATTCCTTCTTACTAGCAAATGATGCACACACATCTGGAATTTGAGAACAACTGAACTGACAAACATTCAGAGGTATCTATCTAAAGAGAGGTAAGGTTGTTTTAATATAACTAGCTCGCGCAATGTGTTGTTGTTGTTCCATCAGATGACATCCGGTAAACTTCAAGTATACGTTAAAGTTAACGTTACCTGGATTTGCCCACTCCACTTTCTCCGATGATCAGTATTTTCAGAGTGGTTAAAATATCCTCAGTCATATTTTCCAGAAGATGCCACTATGAGCAATAATACTGTCGATATAAATACAAATATATCAAATGGAAAAGCAAAACTATTATTTGAGGGCCAAACGTTTCTCTCTTCTTCGGTAAAATGTTTCAATGGAGATAAACAGCTGAAAAACACAGTTCTGCCATCTAGCGGTAGTTTTTAAATCATCGCAGTAGAGTATACGTTAATCTTTTTATTTATTAATTTCAAGACCTTCATAACACACGCACAAATGGAAGTCCTCCTATGTATTTCTATATAATATTTTTTTTAAAATCTATATTCAAAAACACCTTTGGTTAGCCCAGCGACATACCACGTGACAAATCTTAAACTTGAGAAATAAGAATAAAATGATTGTTTTATGTGCGTACACATGAGGTCGCCAGTGTTCTGTATGCTTCATTAATCTAAAAACCAATGCGATTTATAAACCAGACTGAAAGGTACAAAAAACTACCCTTTTTAAGACTGGCTAGATTTATGTGAAGCAAAATCTTTACAATAGTAAAATGGCAGAGTGAAACACATCTCTAAAGAGGGTCATTGTGATTTGAATATCATTAAAGTCTCACAAAATCTAAGAAATGTTGCTAGTTATGGTCTACGGAGGTATTGTAATACACTAATTGGAACACAGTCACACACAAGATTTTTTTTAAAGCGGTTTAATTATTTCTATGTACAGTCCTTTTGTTGCCAAGTTGACAACAGTCATCAGAAAAATAAAACAGATCAATAAGGTGCAAAACCAACAATGGTGTCTTTGCTCCCACCCTTAAAGTTAAAATGACATTTAAAGCAAAGATTTTTCACATTACACATTCCTTTACAAAGTGAGGCTGAAAGTTGACTCAATCTAAAGGTATACTTTTACTTTGTCGAATCAGTAAATCACTTTCAATAAAGAATAAGCAGCTGTGCAGAAAGAGTGAAGCATCTCATTATCTTAATGTTCTCCTTTACATTTATACTGATACCAGGTTTCATACAGTGCTGGCTTGTACAAAATGACTGGACAAAAAACAAACAAAAAAAGCTCTTAAGATTTATGGGCCCAAGCAGAGAAGAAGTATATTTACACAGGACCCTGCATATAATGTAGCTTGAAAATGTGCAGCAAACATCACTGCACATTAAACAAAGTTATAAATGTGCCTTGAACATTAATATAAAAGATGGTCGGAATTAAGCACCAAGACTCCATAATCTGGCTGAACGAGGAGTGAACAGTTTAAGCACTGCTTAAAAGCACCATTTATAGTTCATCAGGTTGGACTTTAAATGATTAAAAAACAAAGCAAGATTACAGCCTGAACTCTAAAGCCAAATATTCTCGTGTTTGACCAAACATTCGCAAACTGATTACTTACAAGCCCTTAAACCTGCACGTGCACAGCTAGAGACTGCAAACTATAATGAAACTTCACATATGCACACACTGTTATTTGTGTTTGAATGTAGTATATGTATAACTCTCAGTGTATGATGCATTGCAGTGTACTGGTGGAGGGGAAGTGTAGCGGTACTTTCAGGCCTAGTATCCAGAGCAGCCAGCCGACAGAGGACCACACCCTGGCCTGAGCTGCCCTGTTCCCCATGGGCTGCTCTTACCATAGCCCAAAGTTTGGCCAGACAAGTGGATTGAAAAAATGGGCCAGACATGCAGGAGGAGGAAGAAGAGGAGGAGGAGGAGCAGAGGCTGGTAAAATACTTTCATACAAATTACACTTTTTCTGCAAAGAACAAGCTTTGAGTGATCACATTCTGTAATTTACCTTAAGACTTATATCCTGAGCCAGCTTTCTACAACTAGTGTGAAGCCCTAGAAAGGCATTACTAAACATTAACATACAAACACAGAGTGGCTTATATTTATTTAAACATTTACAAATAAATACTTGAAGATTTGGTCTTCCATTAATGGCTTCTGAAGAAAGAAACAGACTTTTATAGACTTGACTGAGACCAGTGACCAGTGAGTTTTGAGCACATTATATTTAGATGGTAAGTTATGGACCATACTCTGTGTTCTGTCATGATAAATTATAAAATCATAATACAATTCTCTTTCTTTTAATGTTACACTACCTTTCAAAAGTTTGGGGGTCTCTTAACGCTCACCAAGGCAGCATTTATTTGATTAGAAATAGAGAAAAACCGTAATTGAGAAATATTACTACAATGTAAAATAACTGCTTTCGATTTTCTCTCACATTTCATGCATCTTTGCTGAATAAAATTATCAATAAAAGTATTAAAAAAAGTACTGACCCCAAAATATTGAACGGTAGTAAGTATACATTTGGTATTGTGGCATTACTGTTGGCCTTTATTTGGTGTCTATTTTGAGTTCTTCCTCATTTGTTACTCACTTTATAGTCAGATCATGATCTAAGGATAGTGCTATAGTGAATAATGATAAAACAGCATCAGGCACCAGACTCAGTCAAGGTCTTCCAGAATTTATTCTGGAAAATAGTGTCTATGATTCAGTCAATTCAATTTCAACATCACTCATATATGGACAAAATTAAATAAATAAATTCAATGAAAGTTGGTGGGAAAGAACTTATGTGCCAGACTTCATCTCCCATTCCTAGAAAAAAAAGGAGAACAGAGTTAGCACATAGGGGAAAATACATTATATGCAGCTGGAGGAACCAGAATATCTTACCTGCTATTAATACCTAGTGTGATGTAGAAAATAAGTGTACTGACCTTGGCTTTCTTGAGGACGTGTCCTCGCACAGGTGAGGCTTTCGGTTGTGTCTGACGCCGCAGCAGAGATGCACTGTTGACTGGCAGAGAGCAGGTTTCAGTGTCACTGGTGTCACAGCTGGACATGGGCGAGTTGTCCACCGTTCGCCTCATTAACACTGGAGACTAAGAACAGATGAGACATTTTAATACCTGCTTTTCTATATCACCAAAAACTGAACGTGACATGACCCTACATTTAGCATTACATCATGTCTATGTTCGAGAAATTGCTGTTTTCCAGACCTGTGGGCTGGAGATGCCCGTTTTGGGTTCAATGGTCAGGCCCAGGGTGACGCCTCCATTCAAGGCTTTCTTCAGACTCTCCTTCACCTCTGTCAGCTCCAGTTCCAGATTGACTCGTTCCTCCTCTTTTAGTTTGCATTCATCCTCCACTTTCTTAAGTCTCTCTGTCAAAGATGCCTGAGAACGCTTACCTGTGTGAGAGGTTATAACATCTTTAATGCTAAGTATTTATTACCAAAACCTTTGAAAAGAAGTGTACAGATTTTTGTAATCTCGAGCATTCAGATTCAATCGTAATTGAATGCCATAGTCCCACTGATATCCTCACCGGTGTTGTTCTCTATAGCAGTGCGGAGGTCCTTCCTGTCTTTTTTCAGCTGGGCCAGGCGGGTTCGAATTTCCTGCTTCCTCTTCATCAGCTCCTCCTCTTTAGCTTGGAGTCTCTTGGCATCTGCCTCCACTCTGTTTTTCCCGTACTTATACTGGTCCACACCTGTGAAGGTTAATGATGCATTATAATCAAAGTAAACCATGATCAGAAAATAGTTCAATTTTTTACTTTTGGTTTCGGTCTCTTCATCGCATTAAAGGACTCTGCAGATTAAAAGGCAGACAGAATATACAGTATACCATATCCAAATATTTGCAAGTCAACGTAAATGGCCACTGGGTGGTTGGGATGTCTGTGACTGACCGACTGCCTGCCTGAAATGGAATTTGGGGTGATTGAGTTTACAAAGGAGCATGTCAACAGATCAACTGCTGTCTAACAGCACTGCAATTTCCACATACCAGCATTCTCCACAAATCTGTGTGGCTTCTTTTTCCTCGAAAAAAATTAGTGGTGTAATAGCTAGGATAATGGATGCAGACTTAATGTCTGCTTACTTTAGTTTGAGACTTATTTTAAAACAAATGTTGAGATTATCTATCAGATGTGCTCTTATATGTTAAGATCTCTTACTAGAGTTGCTGAGTTTAACTGGAAGAGTGCTGCTACATCCATTGGCCTTTTTGGGCTGGTTCTTGTCCAACTTCTGCTTCGCAGTGAACCCATTGGTGATCAGGCCTTTCTTACCCTTCAGCTGATTGGATGAAAGAAACACACACAAAAGGTGCAACTGATATGTTGGCCACTAACAAAAATCTGATAGTTAAGAACTTTGATTTCACTGTTAACACCTTTTACATTTTACAAAGGTTATAAAATGTAACCCAGAGTGAAGTAAGGCCTCAGTGAATCCATTCAAGGCCATGGCCACCCAGACATTGATATTATATAGATCAAAAGCAGTCATATTTCTTGAGCTGGGTGGTCCATAATGCATGCACTATGCTCTGTGTTTATTTCCAATTTATATTTGTGCAGAAAACAGCATTAAGATACAGCTATCCATTGTTTGTGATATGCTGTGATAACCTGGGTTAGTCACCTGGTTAGTTTTAGTATTAGAAACTGAGGGAGACGAGGGAGAGGACAGAGATTTGGTGGAGAGCGGTGAGTTGTAATGCCCTGTAGAAGATGAGTGCGAGTGGATGGATTTGGGAGAGTAGCGGGTTGCTAGTTTGGGGGAGGGCATGTTTTCATAAAGATCTGTATTCTCATAATGAGACTCTTCTTTCCACCGACGGTCCCCTGAAGCTGGGGAGGAGTAGTGCGCATCTCGCAGCTTCCGTATCGCAAGCGTGCAAGCAAAAGAAAAGCCATTAGAAAAGAAAAAGTGGATCAGGGAAGGAGAGGAGATAGGCAGGATCAGAAATGAAGGTGAGAATTTAAAGGGTCTAAAGTTTCTCATTTGCTTACTGATCCATTGATGCAGGGCACATCATCATAATGCAGAGCGACCCCTGTGGGACAGGCGTAACCATTGACCGGGTTATCCAGGTATGGGTTTGGAGAAACTGCACGCTTACTGGTGAAACTGTGAACACATACATATATTCATTACACCATGTACACATCACACACAGAACTTATACTGTAACTGTACAGTGTAACAGTAGTGATGGGAAAGATACTTCAAAACAAATGGTGTGCAATACAATCGGGATAATGAATTGAAAAAATAGATTGTTAAAGAAGTTACATCTCATGCTAATGAAATATTGTATGCAGTACTGGGTTCCCACCAAAATGACTGTTTGGCCAGTTGAATGACATTAGCAGTGGTTTCAACGTCAATGTAATCATAGTGCAGTGCAGCAGGATCTGTTGTGGAGCCCGTTTCGGCTAGCAAGACACCCAGCCACCTTCCCATACTCTCAGAGGAGGAGGCCTGACGGGAAATGAGTGAGGAAAGACACTATGAATGAGTGTCAGTGGAATATGAGACAAATCTCTGCAAATCCACTCTAAACATGATACAGCAGTGACATCATAGCGAGAGCCAGCCAACCAAATCATCCATCTAATCCCTGCCCTGAGGTCCTGTCTCAGACACATTAATTGCCCGCAAGAGCGAAGGGACTTGGCACGTACCTCCAGAACAGCCACCTCCTGTCCGTTGCGCAGCAGACGGAAGGCAAAGGGATGTTTGGAGTCCAGCCCTGGAATGACCTCACACCCCCGCAGCGGTAGAGAGGCCATGTGTGTCTTCAGATCTGCCCGGTCCTTGTGCAGCAACAGCTGGTTGTCTTTGAGCTGGCACCAGCGCTCTCTCCAGCGGTTATTGGACAGCACATTCAGATAGCCTGTTAATGATAGCGTTGGGGGAAGAATTATTTAAAAATGTTGCCAGTAATTTATATTTTCAGTTCATTTTTTTTATGTTAAAATTTTTTGGGGAAAAGAAGAATTTTTTTATTTTAATATATTTAAAAATGTAATTTATTCCTGTGATGGAAAAGCAGATTGTTTTTTTTTTACTCCAGACTTGCTGCTGTGGCACATCCTTCAGAAATCATTCTAATATGCTGATTTGCTTCCCAATAAATATTTCTTATTATTATTATTATTGGTTGAAAACATCTTAATATTTTTGTGGAAACTGTGATACATATATTTTCAAGATCATTTGATGAATAGAAGTTTCAAAAGAACAGCATTATTTGAAATATAATTTTTTTTTTACTTTATAGATTTTGTCACTGTACAGGACAATCTAAAATGTATGCCTAATAGTAAATACGGTTATAAATCTGATCAGTTTAATGCATCCTTGCTGATTAAACAGAATTGTATTTGTGCAAAGCACCATTTAAAGGCAGGGTAGGTAAAAAATTTATAAACAACTTTCTTCCAAATTTGTTTAAACTTTCTATATATATCAATGCATAATTAAAATGTAAGTACTCTGATAAAAAGAGTATAAAAATCGAGTGACTCTAGACCGTTTAATCTGTATTAAACACAGCTCATTATTTCCATTCGGGAGGAAACATAGGATTGGCTTAGGCGACTGTCACTCTCTCGCAAACATGGCAACCACCCTTTTGCAACACATGACCCGCTTACTTGCGCGCGCACATTTGATCTGAGGAATTCAAGAGGCACGGATCCTAGGAATACCAAAACAATGGCAGAGAAACAGCAAGCAAAATTCACAGTACCGGCCTATGCAGTTAGTGAAGGGAAAGCAGGCAAAAAAAGGAAGAAAGTAACAGTACAAGAAAAGTCAATGAACAATAAGTCTTTGGATAAACAAGGAAATAAAACGCGAGTTAATATCGGCGTGGCTTTCCAGCGATGGCAAGAACTGAGGGAACTCAAGGGGCTGAAAAGTGACTCCTTGATGGCTTTATTTCTGCTGGACAGGTAAATCTTTCTTTTTGTATTTTGATCATACATATTTTTTTGTTTATTTTTTCATGAAGCATATGTCATTAGCATACGTAGCTGCGTAATATAGCTAACATAACATTACTTAGCGAGCCGTAGTAGAGGCTTTGGAAGGAGCCCAGAAGGGAGGGGGTGGAGTGAATGGAAATAATGAGCTGTCTTTAAAACAGTCGTGAGAGGTCTACAGACACTCGATTTTTATACTTTCTTTTTCAGAGTACTTACATTTTAATTATGTATTGATATATAAATAAAGTTTAAACAAATTTGGAAAAAAAGTTTTTTATACATTTTTTACCTACCCTGCCTTTAAGTGCAGGAAGGGAGCAATGCAAATAACACCGGCTCCTTCTTAGCCAACGGAAATTATTTCTAATTAATTTCTTCCTAGCAGCCAGTAATAATATCAACAACAGATCTACAAACAAGTATTAAAAAAACACTCACGCGCTGCTGTCCATCTCTTCTGTTGACTAATCACTTCAACTAGAATGCTTCTGTATCATACCTCAATGGCTATCAATCACTAATATTAGGACTCTCATGTTATGACAATAGCAAAAATCTAGGTATTGTGTGAATAGAGAGCAAAACAATCCTTTGTTTGGGTAATGTGTTTAAGAGATGGAGAAAGAAAACTTAAGACGCAAAAAACTAGACAGCAACTAGTTTTGGAAGCATATCTGAGAGGATGAAAATAATGGGAGCTGCCCAAAACAGATCAAACTAAATCCTGAAATACACAATGCAAAGTCTTGATATTTACTACCTTTATCTGTCACTATGGATGCTACAGACATCATTTAGTTACTGACTTCAGTTACAGTAGCTGGTCATAAAGGCATTATTCTACCTGTATTTCCAGGCCAATCTAAAATGTATGCCTATTAGTAATTCTGAACACAGACTGCATGAACATAACCACTTCATCAGTGAACATACACTATTCAAACATTTGGGGCCAGTAAGTAAAAAATTATCTTTTTATTCAGCTAGGATTTTTAAATTAAATGCTGTTCTTTGAAACTTAAAAAAAAACATCCAGAAAAAATTACCACAGTTTCCACAAAAATAAGTAGCACAGCTGTTTTCAACATTGATAACAACAAGACATGTTACTGTTACATAGTAGAATAATCTCTAAATTAAGCTTCATAAATTAAGCTTTATGATCACAGGAATAAATGACATTTTAAAATATATTAAAATGAAATCTGTTATTATAAACTGTGATAATATTTCACAAAATTAGAATATAACGTTTAAAAATCTTACCAACCCCAAACTTTTGAATGCTAGTGTATATCAAAATGGTACTGCAACCGCTCACCACATGTTGGGACATCCTCCTCCGCCGATGAGGTCTGTTCATCTGTAGATGGTTTTTTCTTGCCCAGGCTTATGATTTTAGTGATTTTCTTTCCAGTCACACGTCCAACTGTGCCTTTCTGCTCTGATTTAGAGTTCTTCTTGCCTTTGGCTGCACAAAAAAAAGAAGCAAATTAGTGTCACAGTGTGAAATATATGTATGGGATTTTATGAAGTAATATATTGTACAGAAATGCTAGTTATCTAGAAACGGTGATGTTGCAACTATAACAAGGGATGGGTTTGGAAAATATTTTGTTTGTGGGATGGATTTGGTGGGAAAAAGATGATTTTATTATTTTATTTGAAAAGATTATAGAATAATGAAAAATGACAAATCTGTTCACTTCAAAATGTTAGTCATTTAGACCAGAGAGTAAGAGGCTGAACTGACAATGACAGGACATGACACGTCTTCAGACTTAAATCCTTTACAGTGCGTAAAACCAACTCCGTTCTTCTCCAAGTTGTTCAGATACTTTTATCTGAGGAGTGTGGTCTGTGGTCATGGTATTGTAAGAAACAAAAGATCTAGAAAAACAAACTTGAGCACTGAGGGTAAAAGGACATACTGTGGAAAACCGTTCAGGTCACATCTTATTCCAAACCAATGGTGGACAATGTTAGCAAACTTGCATTTTGGGATCTGGACTTGGATAAAATGTGTAAGACGCTGCAGCACAACAAATTACAGACTTTTTTCCTTCTTTAAAAGGCCTACTACAAAGGCAGCTCACAAGGACAAAGAATACATAAAAAGAGGGAAACTCTCGCTTTTCTGAAGGCCTGACTTGGTCCAAGCTCTACTGTAGAAGATTACATCTTAGTTGGCGACTCCTTTAATTAAAGCTAAGCCCATCTGAACCCAAGTCCTCTAAAGTTTCTCTGGCTCTGCACAACATCCTCAGGCATGATGCAAAACCCAAAGACACAGATGCAAAAACCATTGGACCTTTAAGGACCTATACAGACATAGTTCTTCATTTTATCATGAAGGAAAATTCTGCGATCAGGCTAATATGATTTCACAGTGTTTCAGCACTTACGACAACTGAAAAGAATATGACGAATGTTTTATTTTAATTCCATCTTTCATCAAAGAAGTGCAGCAGCTGGCTGCTGGTTTGATATAAGAATATCTCTGGTGCTATCAGACAGAGGTGGTTTGTGTTTCTGCTGCCAAGAAACACTACCCTAAATTCTTTGTTATAAAATAAAAACAAAAACCTTTTTCATTACCTTTCCCTACTCTTACACTTTTACAGAAATTATTATATGATACCAGTCCTTGTTATCCGTCGGTTTATCAGAGATCAGCTGCCAAAACTCATGTTAAAACAGCACAGCAGTCACTGCGGCTTGTGGCCGTGATACTGAGCTATCATTCACACACAATTTGCAGATTCACAAGTTTTGGATTCCACTCAAGTTGGGCAATTCTTCACCGACACATCTAAAACAAAGCAGTGTCAAAGTGAAATAAGAGATAAACATTTCCACAGACCTGAAACAGATGTCCTGCAAAGTTCAATCCTAGATTAAGACCGCGTGGTGTAAATACTTGATAAATAATCCTATTCGATTATTTAAGAGGGTCTCCCTGCTTTGACTTTGGCATTGTTCAAACAATGGAATTTTTCAATTCAAATAAAAATCCACTTTGTGGGATTACATGTTCTTTATTCAAGTACTGTTGCTCTGGTGTTTCACCTTGTTTGTGTTTTTTTTTTTACAGAAAAAAGTGATGATTTAAAATTCACTTCATCAATTAAAACACTAGCGGACAAATTATTATTATTTTTATTTAATACAGCTATTTTATCTAGTAACTGACAGGTTATCCAAGCAGAATTCAGCAGTCAAAAACAACTGACAAATGACTGACAAACTGATGCTGAAAAATATGATTAAATATCACTAAAAAGACTTATCAAATACTAATCAAATATTGAATCACATATTTTAGAGAGACAGACAGCTATAGATAGATTAGCTTCCAGACACAAAATACTCTCCCTTTACATGAACTCTACATCTGTTCTCTCCGATGATATGGATCTAAAAAAGTACTGAACATAAAGACTCACCTGGATCTTTGCCATCTGAGATGCCATTTTCATGACAGGGCTCTCCATCTGAACTGGGTCGATCGCAGGACAGCTTCTGCAAAACAAGAGTAAGGTTACAGGTACAGTATGCTTGCAGTTACAGAAAAAACATACATTTTAGCAGGAGAAAGAACACTGAATGGCACAAATAACATTGAATTCATTGTTACATTTCATTTAAGGACAAATTGTTTATAGATAGACACATTATATACATACACAATAAATCAGAATGCTAAAGCGCATACACAAACACCTCTGCAGTCTACCCAAACAAAATTCGGAGCACATTTGTTTTGCATTAAGTGTGAATAATTAGACTAGGCTCATGCATGCTGTGCCAGTTTAAGAGGTTTGACATTAAACCCCCTTAAGATCTGTCTTAAAAACAGAACACACAAATAAATAAGTGCAACATGCGCATGCTGCAAAAATCGCAGTCACAGCATACTGCATATGAAAGAATGTGTTTTACAAAAATGATAAGATCACATATCCTCCCACACCTACAGCAGCACACATCCACAGCAAGATGGAATTTGGTATGCATATGCAACTTTTATAGCCCTCCATGCCCTGGCAGGAGAGCCACTGTGCAAGAATACTGATAGGAGGCGCCTGTGTAGGGTACTGAGGTGTGCTCAAGCAGGCAAGCATGCAAACTGCCACACAGTCTCACAAACCTGCATGTACAGTAGGTAGACCAACATACTCTGCAGGCATAGTACACCCACACATGCAAAGTATTATACAGAAATAGAATTAAGAATTCGCACCTTTTCCAGCTCTGCTTTGTGAACCGAGGAACCAGAGCCAGCTCCGTCACAGTCCACCACTCCATTTCCATTAGAGCAGACTTCCTTCATCACCTTAAAGAAACCACAGAAGTGCAAAATAACAGGCAGAAATTCTATATTTCTCAATATACCTTTTTAAATGAATGGGATGCTTGTTCTATTATAAATAAAGAAATGCTAATAAAAGAAAATCTATTTTTATGGTGTTTAACAGGGTTCCCACAAATTTTGTTCAATAAATTTCATGACTTTTCTGGAATTAAGATAAAAATATTTTTTTTAGATATTGCACTCACAAAGATCAATTTAGCTGATATATTTTTTTTTTACATTACTACAGCTAGAAAACCATAGAAAACAAATGATATTAACTAGAGACATTTTCTTGTCTCTAGTTTTAAAAAAAAGCAAAAAATTTATGACTTTTTCAAGACTTTATTATTTTATTAGATTATATTCATTTCATGTTTTTTCAGGTCTAGAAATTTTATTCTATTTCACATGGTAACCCTTGAATAGTCCGAAACTTTTTTTGCTCCCAGTCAAACAGATGCCATAAGCACAAACTCTCCACCACCTCCACGTTCTGCCATGCACATGCGCTCAAATGGATTCCGCACGTCACATGCAGTTGGAAGTGCAGCTGGAAGGCTGTTACATGCGTCATTGCTCTCGTGGCTCTGTGTGAATGAGATATCCAGAGATCTCAAGACTGCACAGACTCTTCGCCGCCACATATAGGCGTGACCTCACATTACCTGGGGGTAACAGCCAAAAAAACCCATAACCAGTGGTGTCGAGTGAACAAGATGGATACAGAGATCTATCACAAAGAGAGAAGCTCACCTTTACACACCCTACACAGCCCCTTCCCAAACTGCCCCCATGACAAAGACCCATATATAACCAAATATAATTTTCGTTGAACTCCTCTGAGCGTCGTAACTTGACGCAGCACGTTGGGGTTTGGCAACTGGTTTACATAATTGGGCTCGCGGGAAAATTGCAGGCTGTGGCCTCACTCTTTGGCTTTGACTGCAAAGAAGTGGGTTTCTGGGACACGCTCAGTCAAAAAATATTTTGTGCCGTGCTAATGTGCCCTCATTAGCATTGATATTTTCAAATGAAGAGTTAATATGGAGAACTACTGCATGAAATCCAACAATCAAAGTAATAGTTACAAGTCAAACAAATGTTTGTAGACATTCAAACTTTGACCAAACTGCCACAACCGATACTGAAGCGAAGCAAAGCCAATGACGAGCATTCAGCATGGGCAGTAATTAACAATTCCACACCAGTCAGCACACAAACACAAACCAACACAATCAGTAGCTAATAAAATGCAACGCAACAGAAAGCAGGAAGTGAAAAGAAGAATAAAAGTTTCAACATTATACAGTGGTCATGTTCATTAATACAATAGACAAAGACTAACAGGAGAACAAATGCACTCCATATCTTACCATTCCTGCCAAGGGCAGAGGAGAGTCAAATTACAAAAAAATTGAGAAGAAAGAAGAACGAAGGGATGAAGAAAGACAGGAGGTGGAATTTCCTCAGGCCTGTCCAAAGGATCAGAACAGAGGAGCTACATGGAGAGAACTAATCAAATGAAGACTGGAAGAGAAGGAGAGAGAACAAAGAGGAAAACAATGCAGAGGTGTGATACAACACTAAAATAATTAAAAACAACAAGCCAACATTTTCCATAAATTAATCATTAGCCAACTGGATAAAGCATCTATGAGCCACAGACACCTCTGGGCTTCTATACTGTTCCTCAGTTTATTTTGAAGAAATTAAGTATTCTATTAAAGCTTAAAAAAGTTTCCTTGTTGTCGCCTAATATTCCACTATTTGAATACTAATGTCTCCCATAAAACATTTAGTTCCACTTAAAAAAAACTGATTTTCATTGAAGCAGAGCAAAACACATTCTGAAACAACCACATCTTTTGAGTATTATTTAGTGGAGTAGTGGATTATTTACTATGTTATTAATGATCTAATGTCTAGTGAATAATGATTTAATTTCTAAAAAAAAATGACATCAACAAAAAAACAATTCAAAGACTTATTTTGAAAAACAACAACTTACAAAGTGCAAATTTTTAATTGCTATAATTTATTGGATTTAATTTTAATTGGAGCTTGAATAAAATTTTTAAAATAAATAAACTGGACTCAAAGAATTTTATCACTTTCCCAAGACTTAAGATTTTCATTATTTTCCCAGGCATAGAAAACTATAATTACACGGGAGACATTAGATGCAGAATAAAAAAAGTGGAATATTCAAGTTTCTTTTAATAATAATTTTTTAACAAATTATTTTCCCAGGTTATTATTGAAGTTAGAGAGAACATGCTTCTTCATTTTGGGAATGAGTCCTTATGCACCATTGAGTAGTTGAGAATACAGTGTGTGCATGACTGAAACACAATATAACAAATCCCTTTGAGGAAGGGTGGTTCCTCTTCAGGAACTCGAGCTGCGTCGAGAACGAATGGGGAATGCGTCCAGCATGACGTCTCTGAATAACGTGCATAATCAGTCCAATGGAAGGGCGAGACGTCATAGGCGGGTGACGTCAGAGAACAGGAAGCATAAAAGCATGAGCGGCGAAGCCGGTAATCAGCCTTGTGTCTTCAGCAAGCGCTCTGTGTGTGTGTCAGTCGCTATCTGTTTGTGAGTCTTATTTAGTGTCGTTTGTCCACTGATAAACTCCATTGTCAAAGCTTCAATCAAGATAAGTTTTAGGGCAAGAGCAGGCAGCGTTCAGGCTGTGTGTTTTCCCTGCCAATAAAAAAAAAAAAGGGTAGGGACACACGCAGCTCGTGTGTTGTCTGCTTTAGAGTGAAGCGCGCAGTGTCAGCTCTCGAGGGAGTTGACGGCTGCGATTCGAGCCTTTGCTTCACTCTCAGAAGGCTCTCTTTGAGGAGAGAGCTTTCACTGGTGTTTCTCGCGGTGCCAGTCCCGCTTTCGCCGAGGCGGAGCGGTGGTTGTGTTCGCGGCATTCGCTTTCGGATCTACTGGAAGGAATGTAAGACGGGCAAGTCCCTATCTTATTTCTTAGCCACCAGATCCGGCACCCGCTCTCGGGGGTCGGAAGCCAGCGTTTGAGGTACTTTCTCCCCGATGAGAGGGCGCGACGCGCTGCCTGTCTTTCTCTGAGGAGATTGATGTGGAAAGGCGTCGATGAGCTCGCCAGTTGCACAAGCACCAGTCACACAAGCATATTATGACTAATATTAACATAAGCAGCATTAATGAAGAGTGGAGCTCGCACAGTCAGCTCTCGGGGGGCTGATTGTGCTTTTCTCGCTGTTAAGCACTCCGCTCTCGCCGGGCATGCTCCGAGGAGTGTGCCTGTGCATGCGATCTTGCGATAGCGGGAATCGCACATGATCTGGCGAATGGGTTGGAGACGACTCGTCCTATCTCCACCCGTGTTCACTAGATCTAGAGCTCGTTCTCGAGGCTTGGAAACCTGTGCTGCGGTTTCTTCGCCCTCTGAGACAGCTCGCTGCTGCTGCTGCATGCTCTCTCACCGGGCACGCTCCGAGGAGTGTGTCCGTGCATGCGATCTTGTGGTCGCGGTCTCGCTGGTGCTGAGGCACGTCGCCGACCACGATAGCGGGAATCGCACATGATCAGGTGAACGGGTTGGAGACGGCTCGTCCTATATCCACCCTCGTTCACTAGATCTAGAGCTCGTTCTCGAGGCTTGGAAACCAGTGCTGCGGTTTCCTCGTCCTCGGAGGAAGAGCTCGCTGCAGCATCCATCTTTCTCTGAGGAGATTGATGTTGTTTGTGTGACTGAGTAGCATAAAATAAAATATATATTTTTTCAAGGCAACGCGTGTATTACATTGTTTAATTTTTATGTGAGTTTTTTTTTCTACACCAGAGTGTATTACATTGTTTCATTTTTATGTGAGTTTTTTCTACACCAGACCGTATTGACTAGTCTGGTTGCTGACTACATTTAATTCTAAGGAATAAAAGGACATATTTATCTGACTATGTGAAGTTAGATGTACAGGGGCTCTAGGGATGTAATTTCTTGTGTGAGAACATGTATGTACTGCTCTTACTCTGAGGAGGTTGCACCAGAGGCCAGTCTCGCAAGATTGGTTCCCTTAGGAGGTCATGGCGGTGTGGGAGCCCCTGCCAAGTGTACTTCACGGGGTCCTGCCAGGAGCAGGCTCTGGTCTAGTCTTTCTAGCAGACGATGTGGGTCTGAGGACCGTAGTTTTTAGGAGACTTCAGCTATGAGAGTCCTGATGCTGCGGCTCAGGACCTCGGAGGGCAGGCTCCTCTGGGGAAGAGCAGTGTACACCGCATTACACAGTGCCCGTCTCTCCTCAGTGCCCTCAGGAGATCGATCTGCCAACCCTGCCGGTGTTCCAGGGTGCAGCGGTCTCCAGCGAGCACTTCTCTCAGTTACCGCCCGGAAACGTTGCGGTGCTAAGAGGCTCGCGACCTCCTGGGAGGTTTCCAGAGCAGCTAGTTCGGCCGTCTCCTGCCGGTGCGCCGCTTCAGGGCACCGAGCTAATTGCTCTGATGCCACCAGAGATCAGTCTTGAGAGGCTGATTCCCTTAGTAGACTATTTTGCAGCGTGAAAACTACTGTTAAATGTGTCTCAGTGGGTCCTGCACACTGTAGTGAGAGGCCACAGAATCCAGTTCTGGTGGGCCCCAAGCAGGCTCTGGTAATGGAACAGAAGTAGACTCTCTCTGAGGATGGAGACCATCGAGGTGGTCCCTCCTTGGGTTGCAGAGTCCGGGCCCTACAGCCGGTACTTCACTTTTCCGAGGAAGGATGAGGCTTTGTGTCCTTTTCTAGATCTGTGCTTTTTGAAACGCTCAGTCAGGGGACTGAAGTTTAGCACGCCTGCACATGCCAAGTCCGAGGACTGGTGTGTCACGATCTATCAAAAGATGCACTTCATCTCTCCATCCTTCTTCATCGGAAGTTCCTGAGGTTTGCTTTTGGGGGCAAAAGCCTACCAATACGGATCTTCCACTGGCCTTGCACTCTCACCCCACACTTTAACGACTCAACCACATTGACGATTGGTTGATATCAGCTCAATCTGAGCAGATGACGGTTCGGCACCGAGGTGTCGTTCTCGCTCACATGAAAGAGCTGGGGTTAAGACTTAACGCCAAGAAAAGTGTGATTTCTCCAGTTCAGAGAACCACTAATCTGGGCATGGTGTGGGATTCGACCACAATGCAGGCACATATGTCACCTGCTCGGATTGAGTCGATCCTCACTGCAGTCGCGAGAGTGAGAGAAGGCCGGTCACTCACTGTCAAGCAGTCACGGAGATTGCTGGGTTTGATGGCAGCTGCGTCCAACGTGAATACTATTGGCCTGCTGTACATGAGACCCCTACAGTGGTGGCTCAAGACCAAGGGGTTCTCCCTGAGGGGAAACCCACTTTGCATGCTAAAGGTCACGCAGCGCTGCCTACATGCCTTGGATATGTGGAGGAAGCCTTGGTTCTTGTCTCAGGGCCCGGTGCTGGGAGCTCCTTGTCGCCGCGTGATGCTAGCGACGGACACGTCCCTCACCTGCTGGCCATGCTTCGTGCACTTCGTTATTTTCTCCCAGAGCTAAGAGGTCACCATGTGTTGGTGCGCACCGACAACACATCGGTGGTCTCTTACATCAACCACCAAGGAGGTCTGCACTCACACCATTTATACAACTAGCGTACCAGATCCTTGGTATGGGTCCAGGATGAATTCCTCTCACTCAGAGCAGTTCACATTCCTGGGCATCTTAATATGGGAGCAGACATCCTGTTGAGGCAGGGGCCGAGTCCCGGGGAATGGCGGCTTCACACTGAGGTGATGAAGCAAAGTTGGAGAGGTTGGCCAGACTCGGGTGGATCTGTTGCGACTTGAGAGACATCGCACTGTCCCCTCTGGCTTCCTCTGACTCATCCAGCTCCACTGGGGCTGGACGCCATGGTACAGACATGGCCAAGGCTTCATCTGTACATTTTTCCCCCGATTGCTCTGCTCTCGGGAGTTCTGGAGAAAGTGCGCCGGGACGGAGTCCGGCTGCTGTTAGTAGCCCCGTTCTGGACGGGCCGGGTATGGTTCCTGGGCCTGATTTCTCTTTTTGACGGTACTCCATGGGAGGTTCCCATCAGGAGAGATCTCCTCTCGCAGGCGGAGGGTGCGCCCCCACATGGAGCTTGGAGGCTGTAGGTGTTGTCTCTGAGGAGGCACAACTCTTAGCTTCTGGTCTCTCAACCGAGGTTGTTAGACCGTTCTCCAATCCAGAGCTCCCTCAATGAGGATACTGTATGCCTTGAAGTGGAAGCTTTTCACTTCTTGGTGCAGAGACCGCCAGCTCGACCCAGTTAACTGCCTGGATGGTACAGTGCTGGAGTTCTTGCAGGCTCTCCGCAGGGTTGACCCACTCCACCCTGAAGGTCTACGTGGCGACCATGGTGGCCTACCGCGCCCCTCTCGGTGGCCAGTCAGTGGGCAGAAACCCTCTGGTTACATGTTTCCTCCATCCGGCCAGAAGAAGCTATGCTAAGCGGTGATCAGGTTGCTGCCCTAAGCCTCGAGTCCTCTGATCTCCCCTCTCCTGGGGGTCAAGACTCACTCCTTCTGAAGTTTGGCCATTAGACGGGTTATCCCCGATTTCTGTCAGGCTCCTTCTCCTTCTCTTGCTTTAGCTGTGCTCTTCCACACTAGGCAGAGATTTGAAAGTCTGGCGGCGTGGGCATTCTCGTTCCCCATTCGTTCTCGATGCAGCTCGAGTTCCTGAAGAGGAACGTCTAAGGTTACATATGTAACCCTGGTTCCTCGAAGGAACGAGACGCTGCGTTGCAGTGCCACACTTCCGGCATCTCTGGCCGGCGCTTGCTTCATCCTTTGAGGCTGATTACCGGCTTCGCTGCTCATGCTTTTATGATTCCTGGTCTCTGACGTCACCCGCCTATGACGTCTCGCCCTTCCATTGGACTGATTATACACGTTATTCAGAGACGTCACGCTGGACGTGTTCCCCATTCGTTCTCGACGCAGCGTCTCGTTCCTTCGAGGAACCAGGGTTACATACGTAACCTTAGACGTTTCTGTTTATTCCAAGCAGAAATCAATTACTGACCAAACAGCACAGCACTTTGCCCCCTTCCTAAACCGCAATTACAGCTGTTGTTGCTGTATATCTGCAGTCTGATGTCCACACCCACTTGAAGGTGCTGTACAGCTAACTGCATGTGCCTTCCTGTCTAAACAGAAGCTTGTTACCATATGGACACATAGTGACAGAATAGGAAAATCTCTCTTTTTTTTGTCTTTATAAATGAGATTGTTGCAATGAGTGATGTGTTTAGAAACAGAGCCACCAGAGGAGTGATGGACAGCAATGAGGGAACTGCAATTTCCATCAATCAAGACTGCAGCTGGTTTTAATGATTTATCTGCAGTATAAGTTGCTTTCAGGTTATAAACTCAAAGATCTGTCACATGAGAGCTCAGAGACTTTTACTGGCACTGTTCACAATGTTTGTGAAAACCAGATGTGGAGCAAAACTGCTTTAAACAGATATAGAACAGACTATCAAAAGCCCCTTTCACACTGCCATTCCGGCAAATACACGGGTAAAGTGTTCTGGCAATTGTTCCCGGGTCGCTAGATTTTGCACTTTCACACTGCCAGTGATTACCCGGGATATGTGCGTGCTTTCACACACAACCCGTAAAGATCCCGTAACGACACTTGACATCAGGGCGTGACGTGTAATGTACAAGTCGAAAACGTTAGGCATGTTATACTTTCACTGAAGCAAGCGAACAATCTCAGTGTCAGCGCGGAAAGTGAGGAACTAACTGATCTCTGCTTCAATACAGTTTGCACATATTTTTTCATCGCGAACGTTGATCTTCCTTCTAAACAGCCGGTAAAAGAGCCGCGCGATGACGTGCATCATCACTACGACAAGGCATTAGATCTGGCTTTTGTTCACACAGCACTCGTCCCGGGTTGAACCCGGCATTGTAACTAGGTCCCCGGGAATCAATCCCGGGATGTGTTTGCTTTCACACAGAAAGCGACCTGGCAATGTTCCGGCAATTTGCCGGGTCCGACGTGCAGTGTGAAAGGGGCTAAAGTAACAAGTTTTCAACAAGCACCATCTCTAGAGCCATTAAGATTAAAATCCTTTGAACTTAAACCAAGAAATGCTTTTTAAAGTTTAGGCTCACAAGAGACTTGCACAAGGAGTTGAAATGAACTGGGTGGATATAAACTAAATCTAAATAAACTGATGTGACACCCGAGAACAAAGATGTAATAGTATGTATAATTCTGTATTTAGTATACAGAACATCCTGCTTTTAACCCAACACACCCAACTCAACACAAACACTGAACAGCTGGACCTGAGGACTGTTACTTCTGGTTTGTTTAACTTCTACTGTATACTGAAAAGACGAGCATAGCCGTGTGGTTCACCAGAAAAACTTGCAGGTCGACAGCTGCTTTCTAATAAGCTACTCCAGATTTTCATCGAGCACAATCTTATGGATATGAGCCTAGCACTTTTTTAGCTGTCTTGCCACTTTTAGGATTTCTGGTTACCTTAAGCCACTCTTCGGCCTGTTCTTTGCTCTGTACGGCAAGCACCAGAGCATCAGCTCCCTGATGGACGATCTTTAGTTCATGCTTCTTCTTCTTGCCGTCTTTGGGAATGTGTGTGATGCTGCAGCCAGACAGGAGGAGCTCCATCTGTGGAGTCTGGTCTTTGGACGACTTGTAGCACTGAGAGACAGAGAGAAATACATTAGGGAAGCTGCTTAGCCTATACATATTAGTTCCTCTGAAATAATTTTGTTTACACACTACAACATAAGCTGAGTCGAGCCAAGCAGAGTGGCAATGTGACAGTGGGGTAAGATGTGTCAGTGGGTAAACTGTCTTTATATTTTTTATCAAGTGACCATATATTTAGGCACACCATATACAGCTTCCTGTGATTATGAGATGTACATGAAAAAACAGATAAGCATATAAAAAGTTAGCATTTTTATGCTAAACCTGACATTATGATTACTAATGTAGTAAAACTAAAGATAGGCTATGTTAGTCTAAACATTTACCATTAATTATTAAATGAAGCATTTTTCCTAAAATAGTTTGGTGGGGTAAAGTGTGCCAGATGCTGTACTCTCAATAAGAGTGTGTGTGTGTGCTCACCAACAATTTGTTGTCTTTTATAACACAGAGCAGTTTGGTCCATTGTCCAAAGCGTTTCTTTCGTAACAGAAATGCACAGATACGTGCATCTTTCACCAGGTCCATGGAGGCCTCCTCGGATGGCCACTGGTGATGCATCTTCTGTCCCTTCCCATCCTCCTCTTCCTCATCGTATGACTCATATGAACTACTCATGGCATCTGAGTCATAATCTGAGAAAAGAATAACAACTCTGATTATTGAATTATACTGAAATTAATGCAAAAATGTTCTGGCCTTTCTTAGGTCACAGATGCAGCTACATTACTGGCATAACTCTAAAACATATAACATATTAATAATGTGGTGTTAAAAACTATCCTTACTAGAGGTGATGTACTCTGGTGCTTTCCCAGGGCCCAGCGGAACGGCTTCCTCATAATAACCTTCAGGAAGAGAGGAGCTTGGCAAGGGAGGAGGCCCGTTGTCTGGAGGCTTTGGGACGGAGGGAAAGAGAAAGAGAGAGAAAGTGGTCAGCTCAATCATTCAGCCTCCTGGATGAGAGTGTTCCTTCTTCCCTTTCCTAGAAATGTGAGGACAAAAATATCAGCTTCACTGGCTCCAATGAATGTCTGCAGCTGTGAATCCTCAAAAGCTAACAATATCAAAACAGCTAAGGCATCATCCAACTTATCCCGTATGAAAAAGAAGTTTATTGAAGTATGCTATTTGTATACTTCTTTTAAACTAAAAAAATAGGAAATTATACTTTCATTCTACTTTTAATGTACTTCTCAGAAATGTGGTTTATGTACAGTACTTCTCAGAAATATAGTTAAAATGACATTTAAGTATATCTGACTTAAAAAAAGCCTAAATATATTTGCGCCATAGCTTCTTGTGCTCCAGGAATCAATGTTTTCATTGTTATATGGTAGGTGGCGCTATTACACACCTTCTGTACACAATTTCCAAAACACAAGCGAAGAAGAACCGAAACAACAGATGCTTCAATATGTAATCTAACACGATCAGTCATAAAACAGCATCACATAAAATGTCGACCCATGAAGAGGTAATAACTGTCAAGCCATCTCATTTTGAATATAGTCATAGTCTTTTTTCAGCTTTTTGTTCAAAATTATGTTTATTTATTTCTTTATTATTATAATTTTTTTATTTATGGAAATTACCCACATTTAAGTATTTATAAAAAAGAATGCATGAAGCTGCAATAAAATGTTTTTGTTTACAAGCAGATTCCCTTTTCTTTCTTTTAATGTTTTGTATGTTCAGATATTCATATATCAAAATATATACAAATTAATACCTAAATAGGGACATAGTAATATACTTAAAGTATGATGTAATTTTCACTTATAGAAAATGTACAAATATACTTGCAGTATAAAACTACTAAAATTGTAGTTTACCGAAACTATACTTCAAAGTGTACTAAAATGCTAAAAGTATTTAATTAGTAAACTATCAGTACACATACAGTATAAGTTTACTTTTAGTATAGTTGCAGTACAAAATAAAATATATTTATATATATGTAATATGGTTGTGTACTCAAAGTTTACTACTGTTATACTTAAAATATACTTATATATACTTTTATATACTAGGAAGTTGAAGTTTACTTAAGTATACTTAATAAAATAAATTTATATTAAAAAGTAATAAATAAAGTAATAAAGTACTTTTTGGCATGGGATCTGAAGTCCATCTTAGAGGTCAACTGTTCATACTGAACTAAGATCTCTAACATCAAAGTGAGGCCAATATGAACCAACCAAGGGCGTACATATCAACAACTGTGGCAAGAATCAAAAGGGAATGTTAACAAACAAAACTGTCAACAAAAAAAGAGAGAATTTTATGGTAAAAGAGCAGCTGGTCATGATAAGGAGAAGAAAGCAAAATAAAAAAAAAGTGAAAGTACAATACAAACAAATCAAAAATAGGAAACTAGAGCAGCGTGAGCTACAGAATAGAAAGATGAGAATCATAAGGCTGGCCAGCAAGTTCTGGAAAAAGAGTTCAGGGCTGTTTGCCGTTCTTTATTCCCATCTGGAGGCGCACCATTAGAAGTGTGGGCTTCTTACCTAACGCAAGTCATTTGGCCAGATTGCTCCATCTGTGTTTAAACAAAAACAACTGAAGTAAATAAAGGTAATACCTAACAGAATATCACTCATTTAGTTTGCTGCAATAAAGATTCACTTCCAAAATCTAGTGTCCCCGCAGGCAGCATTTTACATCACTATAGACACTCTCCTAATGCCAAGACTGCACCCAAAGGTAGGCGGCATAATTATATTGCCTTCCAAGACTTTCTTTTGGCTGAATTGCTAGGGCAGGGAAGCATTGCATGTTTAGTGGAGAAGGCAATCCTAGAAAGCACTAGAATGAGAGGTCTAATAGAATAGAATGTCTAATAATTACATTTGAATATAAATATATAATAATAATTAATTAAATGATTGTAAAATTCTGAGGGAAAAAATATGTAGGGAAAAACTGAAAGATTAGAGAAAATCTAAATACCTTCATATGCATTTTTAGGATAAATATTTAGAAAATCTAAATACCTTCACATGCACTTTTAGGATAAAATCTGCACAAAGTTTTGTACACGTGGCCCCTGGTGTCTATAATCAATGTGCCCACTAGAGAACCTCATTAGTGTGCGAGTCAGTTTGTTTGAAAGAGGGAAAAAGAGAAAGAGAGATTGCGTGTATATGAGCGCAAATGAGCATGGATGTGTGAGTTACAATGTGTTTAAGACCGTCTGATTTGGGCCTTGGTTGGTTGGGCCCCACTGGCAGCACATGTGACAACCTGGTGTTGTCATGACAACGCAGGCCCTCCAGATTCTCCCTCATTTCCCAGGCTGCATGCAAGCAATTATGGTTGATGACAAACTCATATAAACACTTCTCGTTTTCTTTTTCCCCCTCTAACCCATGGAAAGTCTGTCTTTATTTCTTTTTCTTTCATTTCAGCTCACAGAAAGCACTTTTATTTTCCAGTGCTTTTCAGGTGGGGGAAATTACAACACATTTCAAGAGACCAAACGACCAGTGATTACAGTTGCCACCTGGCACACTTTACCAACATGGTAACCTCGATGTGGTACAATATTAACACAGAACATGAACGCCTATTTACATTACGAACACTGCAAGAAGACATGGAAATATACTGTAGGGGGAAAAGTTAAAATTGACGGGAAACAACAATACGCTTTCACTGATGCTAAATGCTTTACTGCATTTTCATTTTAGGAAGTAACTGTGATGAGACCTTCTATGTTCAGATATTACCAAGAAATATCACCATTGAATGCTTTTTTGGATTATTGATGGTGCTAGAACAGCATGGCCTTTTTCAGCGTGGCCTAAATTAGCTCATAATATACTGGCAACAAAAACAGTGTCAAATTGATTGTGTGTTGGGCTGAGCTCAGTGTTTATTCTGTACTCCTGAGGGTTTTTGTGTAATCAAAGCTACAATCCTGGCAAATGAGAGAAGGGTGTGTTTGATGTCAGAGGTAGAGGAGGATACTTTATCTCTGCGCTAGTCATTGTAACTTGGCTTTAGATATAATGAAGAACAGAACATGCAAACTTCCCCATTCACTCTTCCTCTTTGTGGGTAGTTAAGAGTGAAGCTAATATAAATGTACATCTAAAACAAGATTTGGCTGCCCCTTTCTTCCTCTCAGTATGATTTTTTTTTTATTAATTCATTATTTTATTCAGCACCGATGCATTACATTTTTCAAGAGTGACAGTAAATACATACATTTTATAAAATATTCCAATTATGTTCTTTTGAAAGAAAAAAAGTATCAAACAACAGTCAAAAAGTTCACTGAATACAGTAGCACTATTTATCAGTTCCTTCTTTCCCATCAAGCCATAAACCGCTCAGCTAAACACAGAAGACAGCTGTGTTACTGCCTGTTATGGTTTCGGTTCATCAGGGCATCTAAGCCCGGAGGGAGGACAGAATTCCAGGCAAAAATTGCAGTGTGAAGAGTCTTGCTGAAGCAGCGTTCCGTACCAGAGCCGCTCAAGTATTTTTAGGCATAGTTCCACCTCTGGTCTGAGCTGGAAATCTGTATGAAGCATATCTGAACCTACAGAAAAAAGTACACTTCCACCTATTCATGCAAGATCTAGTCCATCAATATGTCTGTGCTTATGTATAAGGGAAATACTTGACCTAGATTTCAAAAATGAGCTTCAAACTTCGTTTCACACTTCCTTTCCAGACCATTTCACTTCATAACATAGTGTATAGTGTTATTATGCAGTCCGTGATAAGTGTGAGTGTTAACAGACGTCTGGGCCAGTCTGGGTCTATTGTATTGGGAGTGCAGCACAGCGCAGCCAGGAAAATGCACTCAGCCTGTCAATAATTCAGTCGTTTGACCTTCACATTTCCTTGTTTGGCTGCTTTAATATACAATGTACTCATGCATAAACTTAAACACTATTCATACACAAAAACTCACACACATTCATGCAGTGGAGTTAGTTTTGTGAGGTTCGTTTCTAAACAAATGGTTTTCTATATGTTTTGGAGAATTTTTTCATTCTCGGCTGGTTCTTTCGCAGAAAATTTCCAGCAGTCCCACATTAAAAAACATCCCAAAAAATGAAAGCTCATTTTCCAGAATGAAGTGACTATATAAACTGTCACTTGCTATAACCTATAAAAGATTTTCAGAGGGGTAGAAATCACCATCTGTATTGGTATTTCCATGGAAATCATAATTCATTTTCCTTCTTTTGTCCATGACACAATGAGGGATAGGTCATTGCATTCCACACTGCAGTTCACCCTCCTTAAAAGGTAGCTGGGGATGGGTGGGGTTGGGGGTTAATACAGTAGAGCCTTTTGCTTTAGCACAACTGAATCTTGGGATTTCCATTGTCTGCCACTGTGGGCCTAGAAAGAGGGAACATAGATCCAAAACCTGACTCTCCTGCTATGACTTTTGTCATCATTAGTCACTGGTACAGCATTTTGGGCAAAAAAACAAAAACAAAAAAAACCTGCATTTAACTTTGGGACATTCAGTGAAAATGAAAGATAAAGGGGAAACATGAACAAAGGAAGAGCTAAAAAAAATGGCCTAAAAAGAGGGGAGGGTTTTTCATAAATAGACTCCCTTTTGGGTTACAAAGGGCAGACAGATAATGAGTTTGTCTGTGTCTATGTTCATTAATATGGCATTGTGTGTTGAGGTGCAGTCGGGGTATGCTGGTGGGGAGGAGCAGAAGCCGACATCAACACAGATGAAAGTCATCATCATTGTCACAGCGGAGTCTGCTATGGCTTTCCACTATTCTCTTGCTCTCTCTCTCTCTGCTCAGTTAAGAATGGCAGGATCCAATTCAGTGACTGCAGAAAGTGTAACAGGGTTTTACCCCCTCCAATCATTGACTTGATTAGAGCACCGAAAATAGTGCTTTAGGTTATCGTGTTCTTTTTCTAACTTTCAAGAGCAACAAAGTACTAAATGGGCAATTTAATTTAAAACAGATTAGAAATTGCTGGAAAAATGAATCAAAGACAAATGAATTTTAAAATAAAAAAACATAATAAAATAAAAATGTTGTACCACCTGATCAAATTACACTGGAACTTCACCTTCTGAAACTGTGTACATAAAAAGAGAAACTGTCAGTTCAGAAGCACCTGATTCTCCTGCTATGTTGGGCTCTGGTACAGCAGTATGGGCAATGCAACTTGGGTGTAATAAATGTAAAATTAAACACTTTTGTATCATGTTCACATTTAGTTGGTTTTGATTGGTGTGTTATTTTGGAAAAAAAGTTGGATAAAAGTTACGTTTTCATTACTAAAAATTGCTGTTGCTCTTATAAAGGCTATTGGAGGTACACAGACCAAACTGTGCATGCATGTGCAGTAAGCATAACCTTGCATGCATGTGCAGTAAGCATAACTTGTCTGTAAGTAATACTATTGCTTGAAAGAACTAAATTAGCATTTAGAAAGCTATGCATCAACAGAAAGTCAAAAATTCCTCCCCGGGTTCATTATAGTAAATGAACAGGGAAGATTTGCAGTGAATTTGCTGGCAAATGTTCAGAAACTCAAAGCCACAGAGTACAATTCAATTACAAACACACACACACATGCACAGACAGTCTCCAGACACGATTCTTCCCCTTGCGTACTGTGGTGTCTGCTGTCCGATCCACGGCCCTATCTCACTACCACATGCCCAGCTTCAATCCTTTTTCTTCAATCTCTGCCACTGTGGTTTTGACCACTCATAGGGGCCATAGAAGGCTTTATTCAAACACACACACACACACACACACACACACAGACACTGAATGTGCAGAATTAGGTCTGGCAGGAATATGACAAGGAGTCAGTTTATAAACCTGGCTCACTGACGCAATATTAAACCATCACATAGCTGGGGAGAGAGAAAGGGTGAGATGAAGAGGATGTTGAGGGTGTGGTTGATGGAGAGCAGGAACAAGAGAAACTAAACAGTGCAATGGAAAAGAAATGTTGTGTTCTGCCTTTCCTCAGGCAGGTTTTGCACAGGCACAGGTATGACCTTGGACTGTAGTAAATGGATATTTCTCTCCTCTCATCTCACACAGTCTATCCCACAAATCCCTGGCCCATCACACCTTCCAGAAACAGACACAGCCCCCAATCTCGCACACACTGGGGTTATGCACGGGTGGCTGAGCTAGGAAAGGATGTTTCTAATTATACTGTAAAGTGCTGAGTGTGTAAAGGGTGGACTGTAAAACAAAGTGCTAGGATGCGTGCATTTGAGAGTGATCTACACCTGCCCCCATGCACACTATTTATCACATGCATCTACTCCTGCTCTAAAACAAAGATGACTGTTACTCTAAGTGTCACACACATAAGAGCACATAATGGCATAATTTGTTTCATATGTGACGGATGAGACCACATCAGGGTCATGTGTCGCCAATTATGAGGTCATGTGACAGAAATCAAACTGATGTGAACATTTCCTGCTGCTGTTTTACAGAGATCATATAAAAACACTGAACACTTCACAAAAAGAGACCATCAAACCACCAGCCAGTGGCATTCAGCGTTCAGACGACATCGCTTCCAAATATACGACAACAAGGACTATTTCTGGACTACAAGAAATGCTAAAACAAACAAACAAAACTAAAAACTCACTGTAAGGAAATCAAAGTTTTCCTTCTTGATGTTTAATTTAGTAGGGCTGGACGATATAATGAAGTATAATAAGTAGTTTTATTCAGCACGGATGCAAGCAATTGATTAAAGTGACAATAAAGTCGTTGACATTTTTACAAAAAAAATCTATTTCAAAATGCTATTCTTTTGAACTTTCTATTGATTAAAGTTTTCACAAACATTTTAAGCAGCATAACACTTTAAAAGATAATAATAATAAATGTTTCTTGAGCAACAAATTAATCAAAATAAATCTAAAATATCACAGTGTTTTCTAAAGGATCACGTGACACTGATGAAGGGAATAATGGCTGCTGAAATTCAGCTTTGCCATCACAGGAATAAATTACTTAAAAAAAAAAAAAAAAAAGATAATATTTCAAATATCACTGATCCCAAACTTTTCAATAGTATTATATAACAAAACATTGCTGTTATGTATTATTATATAGGTGATTATAAAAATACAAACATTCTTGGGACATTTTAATTTAATAACTAACAAAAAAAAAAAATCCTGAGTGACTTCACTTCCCAATGCAAACACGCCCAATAAAATGGCCCCACCCCTGTCACTTGATTGACAGGTTTCCGTGTAGACGTTGGAAATTCAAATGCAAAAGGAATTGCGATTCCATTTGAGTTTTGGCAGTTTACATGCACAGTGCAGAGAGAGTGAAAAGGCAAATGTGGTAATTAATATTGCTATTTAAATATGACAGGCTCATAGCTCGTAAGATATGGGAAAACACAATTGCAAACGGACTTTGCATTTCCATTTTAAATTTGGCACTGTGCGTTCGTTTAAACGAAAATGCAAACGGTAATGCGCGATTTGCATTTGCGTTTGGATTATGTCACATTTTATGCGTCCACAAATTGAAAACGCAATTGCAAATACAATTTGCAATTCCTTTTGAATAAAGTCCGGAATATCATTCCATAAAACACATTAATGATATGACAAATTTTTAATATTTGAAGAAGAAAACTACAGTGATATATATTTTTTGTTATATCACCCAGTCCTAATTTATAGTAACTGCTTATTTAATATACATATCTTACCATCCAGGGGTGAGGAATCTCTGGTAGGGGCATCTGAGGAGGGGCCGGGAGAGAGGTGTGTATCTCTGTCTTACATGAGGGCTCTGAGAGAGCAAAACACACATCAAAACACATTCACATTATTGAAAAAAAGAGATATGGTGCACTGTGAATAGTTTAGATGAGGTCAAAGGTGAAATGAGCAGCTAAAGGGGGTTGGGCTTACCTCTAGTGGCTAGAACTCTGTGCAGGATGTTTAATATTTCCTGTTTCTTCTCTCTCACCCGAGCAGTTAAATATTCTCTGTCCAACAACTCCAGAAAGACCCGCAACTCTGCCAACAACTCCTCCATCGCTGAAAAGAACACATACAATCTGATGTTCAATAAGCATAAGAATAGATTCAGAAGAAAAACTAATACGTTTGTGTCATCAAATCTTCTGCTTTGTTGATTTTCTCATATTGCCACTGTAAAGATGGGCCGTGTGTGCTTTGTTCAGCACTGAGATGTTGGCTGGTATCTGGAAAAAGGAGTGAATTATGGGTATCTGTTGGCTCAGCACCTGAGGGATATCAAAGGCTATCAAATGTGAATTGCAGCCCTGGAAAATCAGGAATTTAATTACTGGAGTTCTTCTTGATTTGCTAGATAATTCAGATCACATGTTCTCGTGTCAAACTGAATGAACTGCTCCTCAATTGAGCTGTCCACAGTCAACCAGCACACTTCAATAGTACAGCACACTTTTATACAGGGTTTTGTCCAAATTGTCCATTCTCAAAAACTACTAGCTTGATGCAAAGGTGATATGATTTTATAAATACACATGCATTCTACTGCACACCCCGTTTCATTGGCGATTTTAAAATCTCAAGTTAAAACATGAATAAATAAAGCTATAGCAAAGATTAAAATGAAAAACATAAGCCAAGTACATTTTGCAGGCTTTTGCAAGAGCGGTCTATCAATCAACAAGCAATTAATTAAATTAAATTGTAGAAAGAAATTAAAGAGCACCACGTGCCACCCAAAAATGAGGACCACCTCCAAACTATGCTTGGGGGCAAAGTCAGGGGAGAGAGAAAAAGAGAGAGAGAAAGGAGAAGGGGAAAACTTTAAACAATCACAACCACTCATGATCACAATTTTCTGACTCTAATTCTTCTTTACACACATACTCTCAATTGACTAACCCTAGTGTAAACAAGACTAAATGATGAAAGATAGCAAGAAATGCGTCCAAAGAGCCCTCCTATAAAACAGTGACACCCCTCCAGCTGAGGAATGACAAGTTAGGACATATTAACAGATCCCAGCCAAAAATACAAAGGTCTCAGAGTCAGCAAAATTAGATTTTGCAGAGAACTTTAGGCTTGTTCTACAAATACCTGCCAAAACAACCAGAGAAAATGTTGATGCCACACCAGAGACGGTTTCAACAAGCAAAGCTGATTTTAATTCAGTGTTGACAGAGGGAAATAATTAATTACATTCAGTTTGGTGGTTGTCTAGGACCAGTTTGACAAGTTGACCTAGTGAACTTTCAGAATAAACAACATTCATAGTCTCTCTCCTGAACAAAAAATCACATTATTCTACTATTCCGACCCAAATTCAATAACATAGAGGGATGTGGTTTGCAAAAGCAATTGTGATGCTTCCAGCGTGCAAAAACTAGTATTATTCATTTGCTGATGCAGTATGTGCATACATTTGCGTAGGTGTGTATGTATATGTGTTTACAGTCCACCACCCAGGCTGCTGAGAATCAACAACATCCTTAAAATTCACCAAAGGAAATGTGTGTGTGCATGTAGATTACAGAGTACCTTTCTCTTTACACTGTCATCCTATCCAACTCTTCCATCAGATCTTAAACCAGTTCTCTTTAATGAACTGTTTAAATCCATATGCTCACACATGATCTATGACCTACCATATACTGTATATAATCAGGCACTAACCCATGCCAAGTTTCTGTGGAGTACCCACCATCCCACATCCTTCACTCACGCTTCTGTCTTCTTTTATCTCTCTCACTCACTCTTCTCCATTTCTATTTCCATACTGAGCCAAGAAGCTATTCATTTTTCTTACCTCTTTCTTACTACAGAAGGGGAAATAAATGACAGCTGACAATAAACCCTTTGAAAAAAGGAGATAACACACAACCTCTCGTTTTGCTTAAGAAACCTGCCAAGAACATAAACATGAACCTCTCGCTCATCTGTCCTCCGTTTCTCATCCAGTGCAATGCTTTTCTTTGATGTCAGCTGACAGGAACCAGTCGAATAGCTGCGATGACTGAGATACAACACAAGCTTGGAGGCTGAAAATATGGATGGAAGGAGGGATAGTTAAAAAGAAAAACATGCATTTCTCTCTTATAACACATCAAGAGTCAACTATCTTGGTGACAGGTATATCACAATTATCTAAATAATTGACATACAAAATGCAAATTCTATCTACCTGAAATCTCCAAAACAGTTTTTATGTTTCAAAATAAATATCAAATCAGTAATAAAATGTGACAATACATCAAAAAATAAACATTATCCATCCAAATTAAGAATTTGGGGGGGGGGGGGGGGGGGTTGCAAATGACATTTAACAACCTGATCTAACTACTTTTTTCTTTTTTTTCTTACGAACAGCAAAAACCTTTTGAACATCTGCAACAGCAAAACAGTGCAATTGCAGAAGAAGTGTTCATTATTTCTCATGTTAATGCATTTTTTTATAAGAAAAATATTAGAATAATAGGTCCATACAAAAAATAAAGGAACATAATATAATTGACTCACATCTGTGATTCAGATTAAACAAACTCTATCAGTAAGCTGATTGGTTCTTTTAAGTTAAAGACTGACAGCCACCATATTGACTGTCACAGTTTCTCACATTGTTATTTCTATAAGTGGTCCATCTGTTAATATCTCCATCCCATTGGAACCCAAATAAGCAATTTAAGTTATATACTGTATAGAATTTCTCATAGATCTGAGAGGCACTGGGTGCCCAAAACAAAACATTTTGCAGCTGGGAATAAGGCAGCTACTAGTCTGTGGTTTGTGAAATTAGGCTGCTTTACGGTCTGGCATCATCGTGGTTACTGCTCACTGCCACAGGCCAGAGCACACCAGAGCAGCACTCAGGCTACACATGCCTGGAAAATAGCAGAAAACTACAGGACAGAAGAAAATATTGAACAGATGCTCCACTGTCCCACTAATAATGGGCTTCAATACCAGCATCTGTGTAGTCACATATGTCAAATGCACCGGGATCATCAATAAGAGAATAACTCTAGTGTGATGACATTCATCTCTGTGTTTGATTATGTGTGTGCACTTTCCATTTGTGTTAACATGAACATATGAGGAAAATACTGAGGTGAGAATTATGAAAACAATCATGAAAGGACGGTTTAGAAAGTTTGTCCATAAATGCGTACTTGTGTGTTTATGAGTATGTGTATGTGTGTGTGTGTATAATTACAGAGTGCTAACTCCTAAACCACAGTTGGCAGTGGGGTGGGAGAAAAGGGCCACTAGTAACAGAAACCTTTAAGAATCATCCTTTTAGAGGGTGGAGAAGACTCCATGGTGCCTGGGAAAGTGTTTGCATCCACTTTTTTATGAATGCTTTTAAGAATGCTCAGTCATATTTAGTCATATTTGCCTTCCACCAACAACTTGAATGAATGAATGAATGAATGAATGAATGAATGAATTATGCATTTATACAGCGCTTTATTGTGTATTGTTGTACACCTAAAGCACTTTACAATCATGCGGGAGGCCAGGACACTGGGGTTACACCCCTACTCTTAACGAGAAGTGGCATGGGATTTTTAATGACCACAGAGAGCCAGGACTTGGGCTGAATTAGTATATTTATGAATTTACCATGATGATGCATTATCCAAGACATTATTAGGGGAAAACATATAAATAATTGGACATGTGATTTAGCAGAAAATGAAAAATCATAAAAAGAGGCAACCTAGAGACTACCTAGAATTTGCGAAGGGGAATCTCTGTTTTTTTTTTTTTTTTTTTGCAGTATATGTACACTACCGTTTTAAAGTTTGGAGTCAGTTTTTGTATTGGCTGATTGATTGTCAAAAATCCACTTCACTTAATAGTCACAAAATGGTTGGAATTCCTTTTTCTTAGAATGTTCCAAATTTGTCTTTAATTGTTTTGCCAAAGAGGCAAATACACTAATCTCTCCCCTCAGGGACAAAATGTAGAGACTAGAGAGCTATTAACTCTCTTACATAGTAGGGCAAGGGAGTATATCAAAGACTATAGAATTGCCAAGACGTGTAACTCGTATAGTTCTGAATGGGGCAAAATGCAATGCTCAATATGGCCGCTCAATCACAGGAAGCCACGCCTCCTGAATAAAAGAGCCAATCGCTAATCAGTAAAGTCAGCACATCACTTCAGCTGCCGTTAGAAGTCCCAGATTGCTATAGAAACAGTCAGATCTCTGATACGTGTGCTAAGGACTGTGCATGCCAACTGGCTGATCTATCCTGAAAAATAAGCTTTTTATAACGCTATTTGAGCAAAAGTAACAACATTTACGACACAGTTGTTGTCAGATCGATCAAATGTTTATCAATAAGCATCCCATTATTATTCTCAGTCAGAACACTGTATGTTAAAGGAGATCATTTTTATCTATTGTAAAGTTGCATTAATAAATTTAGCAGACAGATGTTCACATCGATTTTTAGTAAAGGAGGGATCTATAGCAGACAACACCACAAAAACATGATGATAATAATGCAATAACGTGTTCAGTATTATTTTTCTATAAACATATTGTACTAATTTTGACTTAGGCACTTTAGAAAATGTATTGTAAAATATTTATACAAAATACATGTATGTTAATCGTGGGTATTAAAGTGACTGGAAGATAAACAACAACAATAACAGATTATCCTAATGTAATATTTTGAATTTAACTAATATTTTGATTGTGTGCAAACAAATAACAATGAGATGGTTGTTTTGCTACAAGGTGCAGTTCTCATAACAGTAGACCTGCTGGTAAAAAAGTCAGGTTGGCTACAAGAAAAATAGCCAAAAAAAAGTAAACACACACACACAAACAGAAGTGAGAAAACGGAATATCAAGGGAAATGAAGAAACTAAAAGGGAAGTAAATGTGCCATTCAAGAGAGAAGCTTTATAATTATTTTGCACATCCAGAGATTTAGACTTGTTTTTAATGTGATGGCCATACAAATAATAGGGTTGGCTGTGGTTTAAAAACTTGATGTGGGTGTATAGCAGGGGTGTCCAAACTCAGTCCTGAGTTTAGCTCCAACCCCAATTGAACGCACCTGAAGCAGCTATTCAAGCTCTAGCGTCTTCGTCACCGGCACACACAAGCCTTTCTGTCAGAGCATCTGACGGGGTGGAAGCACTGTAAACTATACACAATGAAAGTTATCAAACTATAAACAAGGGCTGGACTGGGAAACAACTTCAGGCTGGGAAATCTCACACTCATCCAGGCCATTGTATACACCAGGGGTCTCCAAACTCTATCCTGGAGGGCCAGTGTCCTGTAGAGTTTAGCTCCAACTTGGCTCAACACATCTGCCTGGAAGTTTCTAGTAAGCTTATAAGGGACATGGTCTTTAACACAAACCCTAAACAGTGTGATTTGGACCCTGAAACAAAGCAAAGGGGTCTGACATTAACCTGACGAAGTCTTTTACTATAATGACAACTGGACAACAATCATTCAGAGTTAAAGTTTGACTGCTGCGACTGACCAATCAGAATCAAGCATTCCAGAGAGCCTAGTAATAATACTCAACAATACTGGCAAAACCACACTTGGCCTTTTACATACAAAAGTCCAAAGCCAATACTAAGCCCTGCACTCAGATAATGTTAAACCACTGTGGACAATAGGGCCCTGTCATATCCAACAGAGTGTAATCTGTGATGCACGTACGGGATACCCGACACCTGACAGCTGCAAGCCAACCAACCAATCACAAATTGCCCTACCGATCTATATCATGTTGTGTTTTTGAAAGTGCAAACTTCTGTGACAGAAAATAACAGGGCACCTGTATCGACCCAGAGTTATTATGAGTGACTGGAATAGCTCTTCCTCATACGTAAATTATTCTAGTGTGCTAATACTTATTTTAAAATATCATTTAAAACAATTAGATTTAATTAAATGCAAATCTGAACATTAATAATAACAAGCACTTTAAAATGTTATATAATAAATAAATAAACAAACAGCAAACAATAAGCAGTCCATGTCTCCCTTGCATCATCAATACAAGTTAATATAAGTAATATAAGTTACTGCCTCTTCACATTTCAAATTGCAACGGCTTTTCTAACTGACCTGACACTGAGAGAAAAGCTGAGAAGAAACGGAGAAAAACTGCCTCACGGGGTGAACTCATCTCTTCCCAGTAGCCTACGAGCCGGTAATGTCGCCTTTATTCTATAAATATTCGTTATATGGAATATAGTATTTTCTTACTTGCTGTGTCTGTAAAACTGACAAACTTGTTCAACATTAAAATCAACATGGAGATACTGGACACTCACCCCTCGAGGCGAAGAGTATGGGGTCGCTCCGCATCTTAAAGTCAAACGCATCTAACTCGGGGCAGGTAGAGATTACAGGCGTGTGTCCGACAGCTGCAGTGTTTCATTAAAATCCGCGCAACAGAGCTGTCTCTGTTTTCCCCGCTTTCTCCCGGTGAGAATCAGCAGCAGACCTCCTCCGCTCGCTACCGCCCGGCAATTTCTCGTTTCCTCTGAAAACTTCCCCTGAATCTCTCCTCGATCCTGACACTGAGCAGCTCTGTTCGCTTTCTGTTTATCGCGACCGCTGCTCCTTCGATGGGGAGCTACTTGGAGACTTAAAGTAAAATCTCTCACTTTCTTTCCATGTCTTGCTCGGCGAAAACCTCTTAGGACCTCCTTCCTCTCCAATTAGTTCCTTTCCCTATTTTCTCCGCCCTGTAGCCCCACTTCTCCAATTCCACAGCTGGATACAGCGCATGTGTGTGAAGTTCAGGATTCAGTCAGCACTCATTTTTCTCAGGCTCCTCATGTGCATGTTTCATTTACATTCACATTCACATTTAGTCATTTCGCAGACGCTTTTATCCAAAGCGACTTACAAATGAGGACAGTGGAAGCAATTAAAAACAACAAAAAGAGCAATGATATATAAGTGCTATAACAAGTCTCAGTTAGCTTAAACACAGTACACGTATCAAGGGCTTTTAATAATAGGCCTATAATAAATAAAAAGAAAACGGATAGAATAGAAAAAGAATAGAGCAAGTTAGTGTTAGAGGTCTTATATATATATATATATATATATATATATATATATATATATATATATATATATATATATATATAATATATATATATATATATATATAATTGTATAATACATGAAAAGAAAATAGAAAGCAAAAAGTTTAGAAAGGTAGTTTTTTTTAACCCTCTGAAGTCGATTAACGCGGATACGCGTTTTGAGTCATTTTCTCCTGATAACCCCGAAAAGAACTTAAATTACACTTTCAGTTTTAATCGTACAGATAAGAGCAATACATCAATCGAATCTGTAAAGGGTCTACTTTTTTGGATACAGACATAACAACAACAAAACTTTGTGCACTTATAAAATAAAGATAACAAACAAGGTGTGCTGTCTGCAGCCTTTGTCTGCGCTGATCTTTATTTACAAACACGTCATTAAAATGAACTGTAACTCCGTGAATACTCAACGAAAATACATGAGAGATATCTATAGAAAGCTTGACATGTCTACTTTTAAACTAAACAAGTGCCGCCGAAAACCGATATTCTGTGATAAAGTAATCCATATGAAAACAACGCCATGTCTGTTTTTCATGTCTCCCTTCATTATATCTAATGTGACCACGCCCCCGCGCTGAACGCGCTATTCAGATTCAAACTGAAGCGCGCGGCTTGAATACGCCCACACAGAAGAAAAAGCAGCGAGACTGTTCTTCAAGTTTTTATTTTACTGTTTGCTTCGCGATGAGAGGAATAAGACATTAATCACCCCAAAAAGATGTGATGTGGTTGAGGATTTGAGAAATGGATTTCCTCAGAAAAAAAGAATGAAGCACTTTATTCAGCAGAGATCATAAACATGAGTAAGTCTCTTTTTATTTATTTATATACTTGTACTAGTTTTCACATAACGTGTAAACATTTTACTAGTTAGACTTTTTCCAAAGACTTTTTCCAAACTAAAATTCCTGACTAAATATATAATCAAGTGAAACATTATGAAGTTTCAATATACTATACTATACCATTCAAAAGCTTGATGTAAATAACATAAATGTAACAAATAAATAACTGTAGGCTAACAAATGTAAAAACAATGCTGTTCTTTAATTTTATTCCCCCTAAAAAACCTATAAAATCTTCTCAGCTCTTTTCAACATTAATAATAATAATAATAATGATGATAATAATAACAACAATAAATGTTTTTTTGTAGAAAATAAGATTGTTAAAAGGATTTCTGAAGGATTGTGTGACTGGAGTATTGATGCCAAAAAATTAGTTTGAAAGTCAGCTTTGATTGTTCCTGATAAACTGTTTAACTGCTCCCCCAAGTGGATATTAAAGTATGTTGTGTGATAATTAAATATATTCTAAATAAACTACAAACATAAAATTATATAGATTTATTTTGTTCTCACATTCTTTCTTGTAACTCCTTCCTTTCAGTGGCACAGATGATTGAATGGCTCATTATGCAGCTCATTATGCAGCTCTTTGTCTTCTCAGGTGTAAATCACAATGATATTCATGATAGTTGACGCCTACTCGCATATGACTTTTACCAACAAAAAGTGTCTTAGAAAATGTTAATCAATATATTGTTTTCTGTAAGTGAGTAAACAAGATGATTTTCACATAATTTAGAAAAAAAAATTCTAGGCTACAAGCTCCAGTTCTCAAAAGTCCCGGGAACCAATGTTCTCTATGTGTTTTTTGCCTTTTTCAAGTGTTTTAACATTTTTAGTTTTTCACTAACCACGCATAATATTTTTTTTCTCAAAAACACAATCATGTACATACATGCATTTTACATATTATTATAGCCCAGTTTGTGCTGTTTACAGTGAGATTCGACTTTACCCATTTAGATATTTATAAGAAACTGAAAAATGCACAAATGTCAGGGCATGACAAAACTTCTCCAGGCCCCAAAAATACCCTTAGACTCCAGAGGGAGAAAATAGAAAAAGTTTAGAAAGGTAGTTCGATTTTTTTAAAGAATAGAATTAGAATAGTGAGTGCTAAAGTTAGAGGGTCAAATAAAGATGGAAGAGATGGGTTTTAAGCCGATTCTTGAAGATGGCTAAGGACTCAGTCTTAGGGCTTCAACAACTGAGAGCAAGGCAGTCAGTTGAATGTCCACTTCTGAAGCCAGATTGGCTGCTGTCAAGGAGGTTGTTCTGTGTGAGAAATGCAGAGACCTGGTTGAACGCATACCTTGGGGGTTCACATACCGACCATAAAGGCACATAACAACATTTGGAATTAGTGATTCTTAATCAAAGTATGAAATATTACTGAAATATGAAATTATTTTATACAAAAGGTTATTAATAATTGTTAAGAATTCAGTTATGCAGGGAGTATGGTCCTAAACATCCAAAATATAACAATAATTACAAGTCAGTATAAAGGTATGTCTGGATTGCAGAACAGTGCACACATTTATGGGTGGCCAAGTGAATTCACGTGTGTGTTAGCAGGATATTGTATCTGGACACTGATCCATGTATTTGGCCTCGGTGCAGAAACAACTATACACTCTGACATCATCCTGGGGAGAGAATCAAATTGATATGCAGACATTAAATCCACCCAAAGCCTGCAGCACAGCGGAAAGCAACAGTGTCGTTGACTAAGAGGTTTCAACACAATTGAACGCCTGCATTCCCCACAGTTTCAGTTTCAACACTATCGATTCAAACAAGTGAGTGTTTTAAGATAACACTTATCTATGTTCTGTTTGTTTAGGTCCTTTCCTGTATAACTTTATCAGTTGGGGTATAAATTGTGTATTTCACTGTCAACTGCTTCTCATATAAAGGTCATGACAAAGCCATGTTTATTATCCACTCACACGTAAAAAAAGGGGCACATGGCACAATTCAGACAATCTAGAGAGAGTTATGTGGAGGAGACAACAGAGAGACAATAAGGTTAGACTGCCACAGAACTGAATCCTTGAGGTCATTATAACAGCGTAATTCAATACAGTGCACACAATTCAATAGAGCTGCAAGCCATTTAAAAGAAAACTGTGAAACACTTAATTTCTGTCAAAAATCTCAAATATCAGCTTATTTTCAGCTAATTTGAAATACACAAACTGTGGGTAGTGACAAAGAAACAGAATGGAAAGAAATGGTATCTGTTGTAAACGACATTAAGCGTAAACTGCATCTAAACTTGATCTCTTTTTCCCAGCTCCAGACATGCCGTCAAAACAAAGCAATTCTGTGATACCCCTCTTATAGCGCTTGGCCCTCACATCACATGCTCAGGATGTTGGAAGCAGGGTGGAGGCCCCGTACTGACAAACTGGTAACTGTCAGGAGGGTAAGCTTTAAACAAACAGAACTCTAATGAAGCATTAAAGAGCCTGGTAGCCAGTGGAATGACTGTTTCTTCTGAGTTCCACTGCAGACCATTCATTACAGCAAAGGCTGTTTTGTCAGGGGCAACACATGACCTTTGAAGTGTATCTCACAGAATGTGCCTGTGTGTCATTCATCATCAGTGCTTATGTGTTTTCATGTCTCCAAGGAATGCAGCAACAATCTGTGTCCTGGTGAAACACCTCATTACTAAAGTGGTTGGCCTCATTGGCAAAATACACAAGCCAAATTCATATGCACAACACCTGCAAGACAACAGGATTTTTGATTACCAGAACTCAAAAGTAAATGGATTGAATTCCAGAGTCAAATTAATTAGAATGCTCTAGACACTGTTGTTTCTGTACTCTATTAATCAGAGTCCTGAATGAACAGTTTGACATTTATTTTTCATCCCAGAAATACTTGCAGGACTTGCTGAACCTTTATAATAGCTGTACAATGTTTTCTAAGTTTCTGGAATGTTGCCGAGTATTTTTGATTATCTGCAACCCTGCTACTCTCAGTATCCAAACAGCAGAGAAGTGACTAAGATTTCAAAAGACATTTGGCTTTGATCTTCTCCAATACACACACACACACACACATTTGTTGTTTTTGTGAAAAGTGGGGACATCCCATAGGCGTAATGGTTTTTATACTGTAGAAACTGTATATTCTATCGCCATTCACCAACCCTACGGCTGACCCTCTAACCCTAACCCTCACAGGAAGCATTTTTACTTTCTCAAAAACAACTCATTCTGTATGATTTATAAGCGTTTTGAAAAATGGGGACATGGGTTATGTCCTCATAAGTCACCCTCTCCTTGTAATACCTGTGTCATACCCATGTCATTATATAGAGTTGTGTCCTGATATTTCAAAAAAACAAGAGCACACACACACACACACACACACAGTCAAATCAAGCCAAAGCCTCCTTATGGAATTAACAAAGAGTAGACAGTCATGATTTAGGACCACAGGAGATTGATAAGACAGTTTGGGTCTTCCATGTTATCTCCTGTAATACTCCAAACTCGTAATATAAGTAAGATAAAACACCTTGTATACCGAAGTTGTTTATTTTGTATACCCTAGTGCCCGAAAGGAAACAGAGAGGTACACTGCAAACTGCAATGAAATATGAATTTGTGCCAGATTGCAGAGACTGTATGTAGCTACAGATCTTGCTGTTGTAAATACCTCAGTTGTGTTAAAACTCAAATAAATGAATTAAATGAACTGCGATGCATCCAATTAAAACAACATAAACAAGCAGTCAACATATATAATGGGAAAAGCAACCATCTCAGTGGCAAAAACCTTGTCTTCATTTTCACTGGTTGGTCTCCAGTTCTCCAGTTTGCAATTGTCCCCTGATAAGATGTTATCTAATGTACACATGTGGAAAATTAAATTAAATATGCACACACACACACACACACACACAGGCAGTAAATGTGAATAATGGAAACTTTCTGAGCTGTTAAACTGCAACCAAAACTGTGTACACAGCTCTGGAGAAATCGTCATCATCTTTATCACAAGCAGTCATTCTTCACAGACTCTCCATATGGCTATGAGGTAAAGGCCACTCTGCTCAGCTGCAGTTGCATAATTTGACATCGGAGTCATTTTATAGTGCAGAAAGCCTGGAAAGCTGTAGCACATATGGATGGGCAGTATGGAACACTGGCTGTGGTCCAGGGGAGGAAAGCCTTGATGAAAGGAAGACAGAGCAATGGTAAGGAGTATTTTAAACTAGGTCAGAATCAGAGTGAGCATGACTGTGTTTTGATGCACTGCTCACTCGTAATATCATGGCTGGGTTTCAGACATACATTAGTGCTGTGTTTGGGTTGGCCAGAGTCAGCTGGATAGTGCACTTCAAGTTAGTCCAGCAAAGAGTCTAAGTGTTACAAAATCTAATATTTTTGAACCGAGCTAAAGAAGACTGACATAAAAAAAAAATTTAAAAAAAAAACAGCTCATCCTACACAATACTCCGGACTACTGCAGATGAGGCCACATTATGTTCTTGCTTTCTATTTCCTTTACAATGATGTATGCTCAGTCAAGAGTAATCAATAAGCACAATTATATGAACATTAAAAGTTCATTTTTTTATCAAAGCAATACGTCAGGTTCTTAAAATGTACTGTACGTAGTTTAGTCTGAAATTGTAGTCAGATTTGTTAATTTATTTTCTCTCCAAGGGCTTCAGAGCAACCACTTCATTCATCATTCAGAACTAAAAGTTAAATTCAGTTCAGATGTATTTGAAATTGTCAAAGCACACTGAGTACCAAGTACAGTGTTGGCAAGGACAAGATGACCAAGAGAGTCCAACCTGGATCCATCCAAGTCCATTTGTTAGAATTTATGGGGTGGACAATGTTAAAGACCCATCTGCAAGTTATCACCTGAAACAAGCAGCTGCATGAAGCTCATTCTGTTTTTCTTTCTGTTGATATATACAGTATCCACTTTGCATTGATCCCTAACTCTGTTTTCCCAGAATAGTCAGATTCATTGTAATTTTTGCCTACTTTTACCCTTAAGTCCTCCTACTTTTTCAGTCCAATTATATTTGTTTCCATCCTCTTGTTTTTCTTGATACCAATTCTTGATAACATACACATGAACCTCCCCCAATCCCAGTCTCAAGTCCCAGCTGCTATAGTCAGGGTGCCTCTTTAACTCCAACTAGGGATGGGACGGTATGAAAATTTAATATCACGATTATAGTGACTAAAATTATCAAGATTATCAATATTATCACGGTTTTGTTGAAACGAGAGGAAAGTGTTCAAAAATAGTTGATGCTCACACTGAAAACATTTCAGCAAGTTTTATATTTAATAATCAACAAACAACTAATAAAACAAGCAACTCTATGCACTTAATTTAAAGAAAGATTAAATTCTGTGGCATTTCCTTCCTTACAATGAAAAGTGTAGAAGCATAGAAAAGCATAGAAAAGTCACTGACTTTCGCCATTCCTTCTCGAAAAAAAACAAAAAAAAACATTGTGCGCTGCGCTTGCTTCAGACTGTTGCTGGCTGGACATGATTTAATAGTGAGTTATTAAAACCGCGATAATCAAACACGGTTTTAATGATAATTCATTTTTAAACGATATTACTAACCTTCAGCACATTTTATCACGGTTATCAATAAAACCGGTTATCGTCCCATCCCTAACTCCAACTGTCCACAGCAAACAGTCAGATGGATGGATAGATAGATGTATGAAGGAGAGGATGGCCCAGCAGGACTACAAGTCACAACCATCTATAAACCCTCAACGCACACACCTCCTTCTGTCAGACTACCCCACCTCTTTGAGGCTCAGTCCACCATCTGGCCAGACTGAAACTGCAGACATGTTGCTTATGGCTGGCTGGCCCAGTGGGGGGAGGAGACCCAATTAAGAAAGTAATCTGTATGTAAAATGTATGATCCCCCAATCCCCAATCTGTTTTTTTTTCCCAATGCGTTTTTATCTGGTTCTCCCTGGATTGCTAAACACAGCAATCTAATACAAATCATCTCAATGTATAGCGGACATCACACAGTCCTTCATTTCCTCAGATCCAGGCACTTTCAATCAGATGATCTTGATAAATGTTTCAGCCAAACTCGGCCAGAACCACAACATTGATTTTCATCAGACCTCAGGGAGGAAGTCCACCCCCAGAGATCCGACAGTATGTATTTGTGCAGAGTACTAATTTAGGATCAGATTTTCACATTGTTTACTGGGGAGGGGTTAAAGCCAAGGAGTGCTAAGGAGCAGCTCTGATCCAGAGATAGCATTCCTGATATGTGATCTTGTTCATATAAGAGAGAAAATTAGAAAATATACAATACTGACATGGCCATTGAGATATGAAAGCTCATTCATTTTATCTGTTAAATTACAGTTGTTAAGATGAGTCACATAAATATAATTTGTGTCCATAATGTTAATTCTGACCCTAAGTCGACACACAGATCAGGACTATAACCATCATAGACATAGCAGGGGACAGTAGCTATGTTTCTCGGGTTCTGTATGCAGTAACTGGGGATTGGGCACTGCACATATGCTGACGTTTTGTTCAGAATAAATGTAATGGACATGTAAATTAATATGTGAATTGCAAAGATTGCAAAGTTTAGGGTTTATATAAACCGACCTTTCAGAATCTGAAATAGGGTTGGATTCATTGGACTGACAAAATAGTGATGTAATGGAAACCTACCAAATGACTGCACAAAAGAAAGGTAGGCTACTGAGAGTATGCAAGGCCAAAGGGAAGGTGAAAGAATGTTTGTGAAAGGGAAGGGAGTAGACAGATTGAAAGCATAAGAATGTGGAAGACTTGCACTTCACCTGGAAGACACAAATTACCAAACCTCGCCCCTAGTCAGGGAGAAGGCCAATGAGCTTTCAACATCCAGCAGTCCCTCAATTATTAACACTGATCTGTGTCATCTATGTTGAACTTCAACACTAATAAAAACATGGATTGATGGAAAAATCATGGTTCTGTTGTGATAGTCTAGTCGTAGATATACTATTTTTCACTCTGTAACACTGATTTAAAAATCAAACATTTCAAATCTCCATGGGCAAAGACCACTGTTGCGTTTTTCTTCTATTATTTTTTTTATATTATGTTTTATGTTTCTTTTTCTGTTCTGTTGTTGTGTTGTTTCATGTAATGTAGCATGTAAATACAGCATATCATTCCAGTGTATCAGTTCTGTATTTTGTAAACTTGGTAAAATTATACTCATCATTCTCTGTGAAGATAGCATAGGAGGTGGAGGCTTTGTGTGCAGCAATGGCAGTACTGGAAAGGACTATTGAGGAGAGACTGGTGATGGAAAGAGCATTCAATAGAAACATCTGCAAAGCTTCAAGTGTAAAAGTGATGAATGACAGCACCAACAAACAATTACCATACACTGAAAGAAAAGAGAGAGGGTGCTGAGCGTTTATAAAATCACACAGACTCACTCACAATAAAATATTCACTCATATAAAAGCCATATATCATAACTCATATATCCACCAAAATGGAAACGAAGGCAGCACAATATGGAGAAAAATGTAACCTTTGGGTCAGACTCTCTAACCATTAAGCCATGACTGCCCCATCTAACATGTATATATCCTTTTCTCCTCATCTCTGAAACCTTTATGTATTAATGTTTTAAAGGGGTCATATGATGTTGCTAAAAAGAATATTATTTGGTGTATTTGGTGTTTATGCAGTTTAAGCTAAAAAAAAAAAACACATTATTTTCCATATAATGTACATTGTTGTTTCTCCTCTATGCCCTGCCTTTCCGAAACACGTAGACTTTTACAAAGCTCATCGTTCTAAAAAGCGAGGTGTGCTGGGATTGGCCAGCTATCCAGTGCGTTGTGATTGGCTGAATACCTCAGGGGTGTGACGGAAATGTTATGTCCCCTTAACACTGTGATGCCATCTCCCAGCAGCATGAGCATCCAGTAGGGACATAATTACTGATTATGTCCCTACTGTCTTTTTACACGTTGTGTTGCATAACATAATGTAAACATAAAACCATATCTGCATTTGTGATCAGAGAAACAACAAGCGCCACTCTACACTGTTCAAAACTCGCATTTGAATCATCATTGGCAAATTATTTAAATATAAAATATATAAATAAATATATATAAAATATCTGTGAGCCAGAAGTGCCAGACTGTCCTTGCAAAGTTTGAACTGCCCTACTTAATAGAAACAGCCTTTGTGCCACAGACGCATTGTAGGCTACTGGTTCAAGAAACAGTCCTCATCCTCCATAAAATGTGCAGCTCATATCTGAATATTTCGGTTGAACTGTTCTGGAAGAGTGTTGTAAATAAGCGTAACCACTGATTTCTAGTTGTGTCCTCTTTTGGAAAAAGTAGTTTTGATTTCACAGTGAAAGACTCAGCGACTCCACAACATGGTGGCGATGGCAACAGCAAGAATAAAAGTTATGCCTTTTTTCTTTGATTGAATATTTGGGCTGCGTTATACAAATATTTCCATATCGTGACGTAGACGTGGGGGCATGTTAGGTTAGTGGTTAACTTTTATAAAGAATATCTTTTTGGATTTGAGACTTTAGTCTTTGCAGCTTTACAGATCTTTATGCACCAAAAGCTTGTAACACTCCAAAGAGAACGGAAAAATTAAAATAACATCATATGACATAAAATGTCATAACCATTTACTCACTTGGCTTTCAAATCCAATCCTGCTGTTAGCTAGACCATGTATATGAGGGTATTTATCATCTAAAGCAGCAAATGCCTGGGTAGTTTAATCCCAAAAAGAATGCCATGATCTTACCACTCACACCTCACATACACTTACACCTACACAAACATACACATTCAAACACTGGCAATGGTCCTCTTCAGAATTTAATCTGGATCTAATAAACCACCTGCACCAACCACCAACACAAGATAAAGCATCAAACACTGAAGACTGCTATCTTTGGAACAGGAGAATTTCATCTACAGAAGTGTCATGTACAGGTGACACTACTACAGTGAAAGCAGCTTGGCTGTACTAGAACACACGGTCTGAGGAACAACTACGGGCCAGATTCATGAAACATTCTTAAAAATACAATTGCTGCTTATTTTATTACTTAAGAAAACCACTTTCTCACGAACCAAAGCAAACCAAACTTTCACACAAACAGACTAAAAGCAGATGAAAAAGCTGTACTGTGAAAGCACGCTAAGCTTGAAGTTTCAGTATGTCTAGCCTCTGGGCTTTGTGTGGGTGTGTCAAGGATGTAATACAGGAAAAGAGAGCAAGTATTCCCATAAATCATAACTTGACATTGACCTTAATGTACAAATTATTTAAAAGGACAGGTCTGGAGGCCTTAGAACACATCTCTGTGTCCTTAAAAAAGTTTGTAATGAGGAGCACTTCACGAGTTTGCCTTACAGATAACAAAGCAAGAGGAATAGTATGCGTATTTAGCATGCTGTCTGAGGAGAGGGCTCCGATCTGCACGTGCTCTTCCCGTCACTTTAAAAATCATACTCAGCTACTAAAAATAAATTGGAATTGGTGGAAAGTGGGTTACAATAACATGAAAAGGTGGGAAAGCATAAAAAGTAAATAGGTGTGTGACTTTGTTTGTGCACGCAAGCATACTGCCTGAACATTGAAATATATTCTCTCAAAGACTGACTCACTTTTACTCCATTTCTGACCCGCCACAGGAAGTGACAATCTATTAGTTACTGTCACTTTCCCCACGGACTACAGAGTGTTTCCTACATCAAGTGGGCCCCTTCTGTTTCCATCACATTGTTGTTGGTATTTTATGCAGTCCAGTAAATGTGTGTGAGTGGTCTTTAATACCTGTCTCTATTTATCTGGCAAATTAAAATGAATGCATGAAATAGGTAAGGACAGGCACAACATAGCAAGCCAAGTGGCAGAGAGAAAAGAAGTTACTGTAAAATGATGAGAGTTGCCTCAAAGCTTAAAATACCACTGCTTATAAATACACCTGTAGGATCAATAACCCAAAAACACAGATGGTGCTTGTTTTCAGAACAGAAAGAATTTGGCCAAAGGCAGAAGGTTTTATGTACATCAGCTGTTTTGTATAAGATAGTAGAGATACAAATTCAACAGGAAATAGAGATTGCCTACATTTACCACAAGATCTGTTTGAACCAGTATTTTTTAGCATTATCCACTTACACTAGAGAGATCTTTGCACACTACTGTTTCAGACATGATTACATATATGCTTGCAGATTTTCTATTTGATTATTGGTGCAATTTTGAGGAGATTGTAAGGTATGGGTCAGTCAAACAGAAAATCTCAGCAATGACACATCACTATAGGTTATTCTTAAAAGCTACAAACAATTATAGCTCACAGTGCATTCATTATTCATGCTAAGAGTTCTAGCATCTGTTTGTTAGCCATAAAACAAGTCTTTGCAAAAAGACCTTACCTTGGCTGCGACAACACACCCTAAACACAAAATGCTTAAGCAGAGTTTCCACCAAGCGAATAACACCAACCATATCAATCTAATCAAATCCCACTCCGCTTGTGACATGGTCACGAGTGTTAAAGGGTACATAACATACACAGTTTCACCTAATCTCATGTTAATCTTGAGTACCTATAGAGTAGTACTGCATCCTTCATATATCCAAAAAGTCTTCAGTTTTATCATATTTATAAAAGAAAAATACAGCTTTCCGATTCTCTCAGGAAAAAGCCGAGCTCCTGGAGGCGTGCGGTGGGCGGAGCTATAATACTGATGTTTCGTGTTGTTTCCATTAACATATATTCCCTTATGTGCTGATTTCCAATAAAAGACATAAATCTGATGCAATTGTACTTACATGAATGGGGTCTTTAATCACTGGGATCGCTCCATGTTTTAATAGCCAACGATGTGCAAATCCAGCGTCGACTTGGGCCTTGTTTATAAAACATTCTTCACTCAAATGACCAGAACACATAAAGGCACTTGATACACTCAGAAATTCTCAGTCATTTTTCTAAATTATTTTTTAAAACTTTGGCCAGGTTTAGCATGAGAATCCATCTCTTTAACACAGTGAACAACTCTGAATACATGAAACACCATTGTACCCCCCCCCCCCCCTTTAAGAACCACAGCAACTTTCATCTTCTGTATCTCTGCCACAATTTCCACACTTTCCTCACTAGTTTCCATTTTTCCCTTTCTCACTGTCGACCTCATGCACAAATAGCAAACCATGTAATAATGAAAGAATATGGAAATGACAGTAAACCACTATTCATTTCAACTGATTTAGAGAATATTCAGTAATGAAAGCAGGAGAAAGAGGAAACTATAGATTACTAAAGCTTTCTAAATAAAATGAGGCATTAGGTTTCTCAGAGAGTGACTCAGAGGTTTTGAGTTCAGCTTGGTTTACAACACAGACACTCTGAGTCTGTACACTATACACTACACACATACAGAAATACATACACACATACACTCAAAGGGGCAATTTGAAGTACAAGCACCTTCTTTGTGAACACAAACACACTTGAGAGTGCTGAGTTCAACAAAAAGAAAAAGAGCCAAGTTACATCTTCCCTCTGGCTATGTCTCGATATGAAACCCTAATGGGAAAACCTCCAAAGCTGAAGAAGAGCCAAAAGGCATGCAACACAACTTTTTCATGTTTTACTTTAAAGATCTGCCACTCCAGTCCGGTCATGTTACAGAGCTGCAGGCAGTATGGGTAACTGACGGCTCTGGAGAGACGTCTCACACAGCTGTTTGTGTAAATATACAGTGTTACTTCTGAACTTGTGCATATTTATTATAATAATTATTAATATATGTTTTCTCATCTACCTTGCACAACCTACAAATTCATGTAGGCTATCATTTTAATCAATAAACTTCATACTGCATTTGAGAATTTGTATGGACAAAGGTTTGAGTAGTGAAAAATGAGTCATCCCAGAAGAGAAATATTTTTAAAGATGCAGTATGTAATAGTGACAGCTAGTGGTTGAAATGGGTACTGCAGTCCAAATTCAAAATACTGGATAGAGTTGTTTGTTCCACCCCCTCCTCTTCAAACTCAATGCTTGCAAATGTTGCCAGATTGAGGACACACAACAAGTCTAACACTCTAAGTTGATTTGTTGATGAAGCCACATTTTTAATATACCTCTGGAGGCTTTTTAGGTCGGGTAGAATCTGCGATCTCTGACCCAGTTTGTTTGCTGGCTTCCATTGCTGCAATACATGTTTTCCACATTCTGGCAACCAGGGATGTTGAAGTACCTTATGGTAAATTGGCAGTGGGAGGAATCACACAGACCAAAACAAAAACAGACATTCCGGCACAGAACGCAGTAGAATAACTGGCTGTAGCATTGTTTTTTTCGGCGAAACAATTATGTCAATTTAGCATTTTTCTGAAATATTTGCAAAAATAATATATTTTTGTGCTTTAGTACAGTCAAAAATTACATATAAGTATTACTATAAGTCGCACCTGAGTATAAGTCGCATCAGTCCAAAATTACGTCATGATGAGAAAAAAAACATATATGGACTATGACAGTCAGGGGATCCGGCAAGATGGCGGCGTGAATAGTTAGAGGTTTCGAGCTCTCAGCAACAAAATCTTTTCTAAGGAGAGCAATTAACGTAGCTATCAGCAAAATTGTGTACATTTTGGTTTGTAAAATATATTTTTCAACTTGAAACATGCCCAAACCTGCACAAAAGATAACCAGTGAGTCAGGAAAAACTGATTCACACGTGCTTGCTAATAACGACCATGGCTACGAAAGTGGTTTGATTCGAGACAAGCATATGGCAGAAGATGAAGACGAATTTCTGCCATTCCCTGTAACTCCGACTAAACCTCCACTTGCGAAAAAGCCAACTTTTACCAACGTGAAAACAGGAAATTCTAATAGAGCCAGAGGCTACCAATAAGAATGTGCGAGAAGAGGCTATCCATGTGTGCCAAAAGTTGCTTCCACATGAAGCCGCGAAACTACCAGATGCTATAGATGTCGCTCACCGACTGGGTACCAACCGCGTTAACGAGACGGGGCCCCGTGCAACAATCATTCTGTGGAGGCGGAGGCATGGTTTAGCGAAGTCTGCAGTGGGAGAGAGAATTGGGAGACGAACAGTGAGTGAGCGGGCTGGACGGAAATAATCAACACCTGTCTTTTGTTTCAGTAATTGGCGTGGAGAGAGTATTTAACGCCAGGAGAAGCAGGTGTAGAGAGAGAGAGACCCACTGCTGACGAGCGTGAACGCCAGAGCTGAGAATCGCCAAAAAAGTTCTTTTTCTGTTTGCTAAACATTTTAGGGCTGATTTTTGTTTTGTACAAGAAGCACACTCTACAACAGAGGATAGCAAATTTTGGACTTCACAATGGGGTAATTCCGTATGGTGTTCTCACGGGTCTGAGCACTCGGCTGGAGTGATTACCTTAAAGAATAGATTTAATGGAGATGTTTTGCAAACACAATGTGATCCTGCAGGGCATTTTATCTGCCATGTAATTAAGTATATTGATAATATATTAATCCTGGGTAATTTATACGGGTATAATAACTATCAAGATAATAATATTCTTTTTGAATCCATAGAAAATATATTTATTGGTTGGTTAAATAAATATCCAAATGCCACTGTATTAGTTGGCGGAGACTTTAATATCGTATTGGATGGAACAATTGATAAATAGCCACCAGGTCGATCTAACATAAATAACAGTAATCTTAGAAATTTCATGGATAAATTCGATCTCATAGATATTTGGCGAGTCAAATTTCCACATAATAAGTCTATTTACCTGGAGCAATAAAACAGGGTCCAGTCAGTCCAGAATTGACTTTTGGTTAGTGTCTGAGAACTTTAATATAGATAATGTAGTAGTTGATATTGCTCCTACCCCATTAACAGACCATAAAGCTATAAGTATTAATATTAAATTATCTAATACAAGTTGTTTCAATAATGGGGCATACTGGAAACTCAACAATTCATTGTTAATGTATGATGAGGTAAAAAGAGAGGTATCTAGATTGATATGCCAATACTGGGATAAAGCTAACAAGGAAAATTATTTTTGCTCAAATTGGTAACTTCTGAAATTTGAGGTCACTAAATATTTAAGGAAATTTGGCAGCCGATTAGCAAAATATAAAAGAGCTGAAGAAACCGCCATTATTGTTGAAATTACTAAATTGACAAATAATTGTCTAGACAGCTTATTAAATGAAGAAAAAATATTGTTATCTGATCTGCAAATCAAACTAGATGAACTTTATAGAAGGAAAGCTGAAGGTGCGTTTGTTCGATCAAGGAGACGTTGGCTTGAGGAAGGCGAGCAAAATTCACAATACTTCTTTAATTTGGAGAGACACCATATTAATAATAACTTAAGTAAATTAAATGTGAATGGGATTGTTACAAAAGACCACAAACTAATTTCTAATTACTGCTGTGAATTTTATAAGAAAATGTATACTTCTAATTACTCTCCATCTATATCTGATGCTTTTTTTAGCTCTATAGAGGTGAAAACTATTGACAAAAATGAAAGAGAATTTTTGTGCCATGCATATCTCTGTTGAGGAAGTGATAAAGACAATTAATAATTTGAAAAATAATAAATCTCCAGGCACGGACGGCTTGACTGGAAAATTTTATAAGCTATTTGCAGATGATTTGGCCCCTTTTTTCCTAAAAATGTTTAATGAAAGTGTTAATAATCACTGTCTTCCTCCCACCTTAACTCAAGGGTTAATCACATTAATTCCCAAACCAAAAAGGGATCTATTTTCTCTTGATAATTGGCGTCCAATTAGTTTACTCAACAATGATTATAAACTATTTGCCCTGATCTTTGCTAAAAGACTGAAATCTGTGCTAGATTCAATTATAGAAGAAACACAATCTGGATTCATGAGAAATAGGCATATTACAAACAATATAAGATTAGTGTTAGATATTTTGGATTATACAGAATTTAATATAATGGTTTTATTTCATGGTTTTAATGGTTTTAATAATGGTTTTTTTCTTTTTCTTGATTTTTGTAAGGCTTTTGACTCCGTAGAGCATCAGTTTCTTTTTAAATCTCTCATAAAATTTGGTTTTGGAAATTTCTTTACTAATGCAATTAAAACCCTTTATAAGAATTGTAACAGTTCAATTAAATTGTTTGGTGGTACTTCTAGTAGATTTAATTTGTCTAGAGGGATCAGACAGGGTTGCCCTGTTTCTCCATATTTATTTTTGATAATTACTCAACTTCTAGCAAATCATATTAAATCCACCACAATTAAAGGTATGTCTTTTATTGATAGAGAACTTATTATAACGCAATTAGCTGATGATACCACCCTTTTTCTCCTAAATGAAAACCAAATCCCAGTCGCAATTAATGTAATAGAGGAGTTTTCTAAAGCATCTGGTGTCTATTTAAATGTAAAGAAGTGTGAGCTTATGGCGTTTAAAGAATGTTCAGTGGCATCTTATTGTAACATTCCAGTCAAAACAGAAGTCAAATACCTAGGAATTATAGTAAATAAGAATCAACAGAACAGAAGTTTATTAAATTTTAATCCTGTTATTCAAAATACTCAAAGGAAATTAAATCAGTGGCTTTCAAGAGATTTATCATTAAAAGGAAGAGTTTTGATTTCCAAAGCAGAAGTTATATCCCAGCTAACTTATACAGCTATGGCTCTTCACGTTGATAATAAAATTTCAAAGGAGATTGATAAGGTGCTCTTTAATTTTGTTTGGAAAAATAGGATACATTATATAAGGAAAACTATTTTAATGAATTCATATGATAATGGTGGCCTCAACTTCCTGGACTTTACTACACTAAACAATACATTTAAAGTCAACTGGATTAGACAATTTGTTAAATATCCAACCTCTATTTGGAATATTATTCCCTTTCATCTTTTATCCAATCTAGGTGGCATAATTTTTCTGCATTTCATCGACAAGATTTTCTGTCGTGGAATTTGATTTTCAAACACAACTTTTCACCACACCATTACATTATTTGGAATAATAAGGACATATTATATGAACAAAAGTCTATTTTCTTAGAAAATTGGTTTCAAAATAATATTGTTTTGGTAGATCAACTATTTAATTCGGAAAGCCTTCTTTTTACATACGAGGAATTCTTAAAAAAAATTAATATACCCATAACACCAAAGGAATTTTTGGTGCTATTTCTTCTAAAATATGTATGTTGTTTACACAGCAAAAAAGAGTTAACTATGAGCAACTTCAATGCCTTTCTGCAAATCACTCCCCGATAGGTAAAATATGTTTCTCCTGTTATAATTATAATAGATCAATAAGAGCCCTTTTCCAGAAGGATGCTGTTTCGAAGCCAAATGTAATTGCATATTGGAGTAAATTTGTGAATGATGTTGACTGGAAAAAAGTCTGGCTTCTGCCCAATCGATATCTTTTAACAAATAAGGTGAAAGAAGTATCCTTTAAACTTCTTCACAGAATATACCCTGCTAAACATTATTTAATTAAATTTAAAAAGGATATTGATGTTGTTAGTAGAGCCCGACCGATATGGATTTTTGGGGGCCGATGCCGATGCCGATATTAACTCGAAAAGAGCCGATTTATAAGCCGATATTTTGATTTTAAAAATAATCTGGATATTAGACCCATTTCCTATAAACTGCATTTACACAACATTCAATAGCAAAATATCTGCCTGTTCTATGTATGTGGGCTGTATAAACCATTTTCCAGAATGGACTATGTTAAAAAAAAAAGCCTTAGATTACAGTCTCAATGACTAAACAATTGCACATCAAAAGTATATATTTTTTAATGATCAAAAAACAGTCTGGTTTTAAACATTTAACACTTTTACTTTCTTCCAGTTGAAGCTGGTTTTAACAGTCTAGTCTGTGTGTGTACTGTAAATAAATTATAATACTAAAGTTAAAGTATTTGCAGAAGTAGTCCCACACTTTGCTGCTACAGCATTCACCTTTTTCAGCCATCTGTAGGCAGAAAGAAAGACGGAGAAAGAATAAGCATGTGTATTAATAATATCACCATGTATCATTACTCATGTCATCATTAGAATTATAATAATAATAAACTGGGATCTCCTACATAGGCAAAAATGAGAAATATATATATATTTTTTTTATTTGTCAAGCAATAGGTATTACCTACTTATATTTAACAATATTATTTCAACATTTTCCTGTTATGTCTGTAAAGCTGCTTTGAAACAATATGTAAAAAAAAGCGCTTGTTCAGCTCACATTTATTTACATGTCCCCTCTGGTTTAATCATTTCTGACGCACCTACTGTAGTTACTGTAACTACACTATATTTGCTCTCACAGACACATTCACAACAGACCCGTATATCTTCTCCTCTTCTCTTTGTGCAGTCTGAATCAAAACATCGTCTTGCCTACTATTACCGGAAGATTACGGAATCAATTCGAAGTTGAATGGTTAACGTTAGTGTCATGAACACACCGCTGTCAATTTTGAGAAGAACCACCTTCAAACAATTTAATAGCAAGCATTTAAGGGGCCTGCTAAAAAGGAAGCTATTAGCGTTAGAGTAACGTAACCAGCCTGAATTCACCAAATTGTTCTCTGGACCTGAGGGTAGCCTCTTCTTCCTTGCTTCTCTCTTAATTTTCATCAGCAGGACTAGCGCTATCGCTCGCTTCTTACAACGGGACAGATACATGTTTGCTGCTGACCGAAAGGAGGAGGAACAGACTATGAAAGAGCTCCCGCTAAACGTTTTTAAAACTCCGCCTATGCCATAGCGCAGCGCAAATCGCGTTGTATCTGAAGGGCAACGCTGAGCCCAGCGGCAAGCGCCGTGCATACCGCGTACTGTGTGAAAGGCCCAATTACGCGGTCATTATGTGGGAAACACACCGCAATAGAATAAGAATAAGTTAAACGCTAACGTTATAGTTTGACCTCCTATTAACGTTCGCGCTCTTCCACTGATAAACATGGTATTAGCTTTGTGGCTAATCTAATATAGCAATGCATTAGTGGCTGTAAGTGATGTTACAGAATATTTAGAAGTAATAATGATAGGACCGTTAGCTAGAACTACCACACAGTTTTTATATACAGGGTATGAACTAAATCTACAATAATTTCACATGACGAACGACAGACTCACCGTCAAAACAGTTGATCGCTTTCTTCTGTAGTGGACTTCTGGCGCTGTTGTTAACTCTGGAGCTGCAGAGCTCCCTCTGGTGGGCACACTATGCAACACTCATAACATGAGTGAAGCATGAGACTCTGTTTCTCATGTTTCATCGGCCGTTATAAATGCCGATGCCGATTTAAATGCAATTAGCTTATATCGGCCGATAATATCGGCCGGCCGATATATCGGTCGGGCTCTAGTTGTTAGCTGTAGCTTTTGCAAGCAGAAGCCAGAGACAGCTGTTCATTTATTTTGGCACTGCCCTTTTGTGTCTTTTTTCTGGAAGAATGTGCTTGATTTTATTGTTAGATATGTTGATGGAGATTTCATTTGAGAATGGAAAGATGTTCTTTTAGGTATTACTTTAAACTCCAAAGATAAACAGACCTGCATTTATTTATTTTATTTTTATTTTATTTTAATGGCAAAATTTCATATACATAAATGTACATTTTCAGGTAAAAAACATGTTTTATAGCATTTAAAAATGAGGTGAAATACTATATTGATTCTATATTACCCTCAAGGAAACAAAAAGCTATTCAAATTTTGCAAGCATGTACACTTCTTAATGTATTCCTATAATTTTGTTTACATCTCCCCCTAGCATTCTTTTCTTGTATTGTTACTGTATGTTTTATATGATTGTGTAATTCTGTGCAATGCACTGGACTATAAGTCGCATTTATTTAGAACCAAGAGAAAACATTACCGTCTACAGACGCGAGAGGGCGCTCTGTGTTTTCAGTGTGGTCTACAGGAGCACTGAGCAGCATAGAGCGCGCACTCGCGGCTGTAGACGGTTATTTTTTCTCTTGGTTCATGTCTCTTAGTTCATTTCTCTTGGTTCATGTCAAATTAATTTTGATAAGTAAGTCGCACCTGACTATAAGTCGCAGGACCAGCCAAACTATGAAAAAAAGTGCGACTTATAATCCAGAAAATAGGGTATAGCACATTCAAATGTGCATATCTGCTAAAAGTGAGAAAAAGTGTATATCTACTAAAAGTAAATGTGAGACTTCAGATTTATAAGCCACTTTAGGTGAATAATGCTAGCCACACACTTGAACCCTCTCCAATCCCAAATCGTAAATTTTAAACATGTTTGATATTTACAACTGAAAGATGTTGCATGCTTTCATGAAAACGGGGTTTCATAACAGACAGCTTTTTGTTCATCTAAAATAACAGCATTTAAGTTAAAAATGACCATGTCCACTCTTAAATAGAAAATAAGAATAAAAAGTAACACAGAAAAGTCAGAAAACATATTTTGATCTCACGGGGTCGTTAAGACAGAGTCACTGGTCTTTATGTGTTTTCAAAGGGCTTTTTCAGCTCACATAAACAAAACTGAAATAAAGTAAAAAAGGTTTAATAAGACCAAGACGAGAGAGCTTAACTGGTTGTGCATAGTGCTTGCAACTTTAAGGTCATGGGTTTGACTCCAGGCATTTGCCATGAAGTGTGCTTATTGCAAAAATGTAACGATGCATATTACATTTCCTTATCTTTTTATTGCATCAGTAGTGACTAAAAGTGTTCTTAATGCATTTCAAGTCTTTTTATAACAAAACACAACTTTCCATTGGAATCAGTGTGAGAGGTCAGAAAATGGTTTGGTATTGAGTGAGACAGACAGAAAGTAACAGCAGCTGTTCATAGCTATATGTGACACACACTCAAACAATTAAACTACAGTACTGTACATACTGCATCCTGAGGCAGACTAATATAAACCCAATGGAGACTTGTCTTTGAAAACTGACTGCTGCACAATCAGCTAGACTATAACCACAAGAAGAGGAAACAGGCAACTATAAAAGAGGAAACTGTACCGTACATTATCTCTACATTTTCCCTATCATTCAAAGCAATGATTAGAAGATAATGAACGTCCAATAAATATCTGTACGACTGCTTTTTTCTCCTGCAAATTAAGCAAGATCAGTCATCCATCTTCATCAATGGCCTTTCTCACACAGATGCTGCAACAATGCAAGTCCAGATGTGCACTAGTAATGATGTCACTGCATCAGCAGTCAGACTTTTGACCACATACAGACCAGTCATCAAGCTATCAGGAAAAATATCAAACTCCCACCATGCAACACTCAGCTATACTGGCATTTAGCCCTTGAATGACCTCACTTTGTGTGGTTACGAAATTGTTTTGAAATAAAGTGTAAATGAACAAGTTCATACACGCTATGCTGCTGTAATAAGGGAGCAACTCACTTGCGTTTTCACTTTAAATGGAATAAAATGAACCTAATTCTGAAAAAAAAGGTGTTAAATGGTCCATGGTTTACAAAGGTGTTCATTCTCTGCCAGATCGATATAAAACTGCCAGTAACATCAGCATTTACTTAAGAATCGAAGGAAATATTATTTTTAAAGGGAGGGACTCAATAAATAAAAGGTAGTTTGTTTCTACTCCGGATAGGAAGCAAAACATCCTGAATTGAACCTCCTGTTTTTATGATACAAACTGTGGTAAAAGTTCAGCCAAAAGCATAAGAAAAGGTCAGGTTAGACTCCATTTTACCAGATGGTCCTTGGCTCAAAGTGCTTGATCACACCCATCTAAACTCTACACTGGCTACTGATCAAAGATGCTGAGCATTGTCCACATGCCAATCTTTGTTTTTCCAAATGATTGTATTTCTAGCCAAGGAGTTCAAGGACTGTGTTTGGCCAAACCCAACCTGTTCCACTCGATTCTTTCTTATTTTCTTCACCTGGTCTGATTGTTTTGAGACAGTCTAGACAATGAGATATGAGACATGGCCACTTTGGTGGCTTTTTACGCTTTGTTCTTTTTTCTCTCATCTCAGAGCCAGAGTCAGTAAAGCAAACAATACCCAGGATGACGGTTCTTGTCCGCTCCATTGTCAGTTATTCCTGGAGGAAAACTAAACAGGAGATGGAAACACCTTCACATGGTCCCAAACTATTTTTATAAATAAACATTCCAAGAACTTGCCAAAAAATTAAGAAAATATCAGTAACAAAGTTGCAACAAAAAATAAATCAATACATAAAAAACGGTAATATAGGGTAAATATAACACTAAAATCTTAGACATAGGGATGGAATTATGATGTTGACAGTGTCAACTATCCTTCATCCTTACATAAACTACAAAAACATAATCAAGCTTCCCTTTCCCGGTGGTTTAAGAGTCACCTCATTGCATTGTATCAAATTAATTCAATTTGTTCTTCATAATTTAGCTTTTCGCCTCTCTCACCCCCTCCTCCCTCTGCATATAGAGACTGGGGGGCTCGAGACGCCAGCTGATCCCACCAGGCTCGTGCTATTCAACAAGAGCCCCCCACGAGCGGTGCACATTCATCAGGATGCCTCGTGCTTCTTTGTGTTCAGCCTCAGCTCCAAAACAAAAAAAGGTTTGATGGCAGCTCCAAAAAATTACAAATATTAAAAATGCAGCGCGACTTCACAGCTGTTTTATATATTAGCATTTTGAAATAATAAACATTGGAAAGCAAGCCCATCACTCTGAATTGTCCTCTGAGCAGCGCGTCCTTATTGAACCTCAATAATGTGTTGAAATCGACAAATTTAGGAAACGTTTCATGGATGGTCAAGACTGCTTCACTACGCATCAATAGAGACAAGTGTCTGATAATTTTAACAGTGACATCTTACCTTGTCTGTTATTTTCCGTCATAACCTTATCGCAAGATGACGGTCCTGCCCTATAACCCGTGTGCTTGATAACGGCCACCTCTCTTGTTTCTCTAGCTGGCCCCGCGTGAGCTTCTTCAGATTCATATCTGCGCTCCTGGGAGCGCTCACGCTGTCAAATCAGCCCGAGATTGACAACCGTGTCAGCCAATCCGGCAGCGCGCTACTAAAAATCTACCCAATAGCAGAACCGGTCATATTTACTGTAGATCGAGGAGTGTTGGAAGACAAAGTTTCAACGTCTGTTTCGTTTGTTTATATGACAAACGTAGGAGACTCTTTTTTTTTTGTCTGATTCAGAATCTTAAAAGAAAGAAGAAAAGCTGAACGGAAAAATGTAAGTAACTTTATTAAGATTGATATACGTAATCATTTACAGGTGCTGGTCATATAATTAGAATATCATCAAAATGTTGATTTATTTCACTAATTCCATTCAAAAAGTGAATCTTGTATATTATATTAATTCATTACACACAAACTGATATATTTCAAATGTTTATTTCTTTTAATTTTGATGATTATAACTGACAACTAAGGAAAATCCCAAATTCAGTATCTCAGAAAATTAGAATATTGTGAAAAGGTTCAATATTGAAGACACCTGGTGCCACACTCTAATCAGCTAATTAACTCAAAACACCTGCAAAGGCCTTTAAATGGTCTCTCAATCTAGTTCTGTAAGCTACACAATCATGGGGAAGACTGTTGACTTGACAGTTGTCCAAAAGACGACCATTGACACCTTCCACAAGGAGGGCAAGACACAAAAGGTCATTGCGAAAGTGGCTGGCTGTTCACAGAGCTCTGTGTCCAAGCACATTAATAGAGAGGCGAAGGGAAGGAAAAGATGTGGTAGAAAAAAAGTGGGGATAACTGCACCCTGGAGAGGATTATGAAACAAAACCCATTCAAAAATGTCCTTTGGAAATCAGGGTCCCAGAGTCTGGATGAAGAGAGGAGAGGCACACAATCTAACGTTGCTTGAGGTCCAGTGTAAAGTTTCCACAGTCAGTGATGGTTTGGGGTGCCATGTCATCTGCTGGTGTTGGTCCACTGTGTTTTCTGAGGTCCAAGGTCAACACAGCCGTATACCAGGAAGTTTTAGAGCACTTCATGCTTCCTGCTGCTGACCAACTTTATGGAGATGCAGATTTCATTTTCCAACAGGACTCGGCACCTGCACACAGTGCCAATGCTACCAGCACCTGGTTTAAGGACCATGGTATCCCTGTTCTTAATTGACCAGCAAACTCACCTGACCTTAACCCCATAGAAAATCTTTGGGGTATTGTGGAGAGGAAGATGCGATATGCCAGACCCAACAATGCAGAAGAGCTGAAGGCCACTATCAGAGCAACCTGGGCTCTCCTAACACCTGAGCAGTGCCACAGACTGATCGACTCCATGCCACGCCGCATTGCTGAAGTATTCAGGCAAAAGGAGCCCCAACTAAGTATTGAGTGCTGTACATGCTCATACTTTTCAGTTGTCCAAGATTACTAAAAATCCTTTATTTGTATTGGTCTTAAGTAATATTCTGATTTTCCTTATTTGTCAGTTACAATCATCAAAATTAAAAGAAATAAACATTTGAAATATATCAGTTTGTGTGGAATGAATGAATATAATATACAAGTTTCACTTTTTTAATGGAATTAGTGAAATCAACTTTTTCATTATATTCTAATTATATGACCAGCACCTGTATATATTGTATATTTATAGTCAAAATCTGTCAGTAGATTAGTTGTATATAGGTTTATACTGTTTTACTTCATTTGTTGTATGTCTCTATTTATGTAGCACCATGGTCCTGTGAGGCACGACATTTCGTTCCACTGTATGTCCACACATTGAGCAGATGACAAAGCTCAACATGACTTGACAACTTGACTTGATATCCATCTATCCGTCTTTTTCAGCAACTTTCTGTACAGATAAACACTTGAGTTAAATTAGCTGTAGGCCTATTTACTGAGTAGTAATATTTCTTGCAAAGCAACTCAAAGACATTGAATGAAATGGGTGCATTTACATTTCCCAAACTAAATTACTCATCAATCACAGTTATTCACAATAGTTTGCATACTAGCACAAAACTACGCATACTCACCATGGAAAACCCAATATGTTGTGTTACCTCAGAGACAACTTCATAAGGTCTCTCAACTTTTCTTGGTATAAAATAAAACATTTGTGTGGATGTAGTCATAACCAGGCACAAACTCTCCTCATATCTAATAGTAGCAAATGTAGGAAAGCAGCTCTCAAATGGTTGGGTCAGAGTTCTACATCTGCTTTCATCCATACAAAGACACACACACACACACACACACACACACACACACACAGAGAGGGGGGGGGGACTAATTGAGAAAAGATTTACAAAAGCATACCATGTTTTTAGAAAACACATACTGCACATTGAACCAATGCAGCTGCAGACATGACCTCCTTGTTTAGTCTCCACTTGGGTCTGTTTTTTTAAAGGTTAGTAGAAAAGTGTTTTGTTAAAGAATAAAGATGATCGAACACACCATTCTGAACTCACCTAGTCTGAACTATTGGACTTCTGAACTGGAGGCTAACACCACTCACACCAACACACGTGCATCTACAGCTGTTCAAATAAGATTAACACATTCGTCCTCCGCAGCTCAACATGGTTTTCTGGGAAGAGTTCCACCTACGCACTCAGACCCAAACATGTTCATGTGTTTCAGACAAGTTTTACTATATTGTATTTTCCCCAAAACAACAGATTTTGCCATGTCAGGCGAAGGCTGAAATTTACTGCATGAAAAACGTTACATTACGACCCTTAAGAATGAGATATGCACACATATTTTGTTAGAAACGCCATACTTTCACAATCAACAAAGCAAAACAATCTAAGTTTCCCTGCTGAGCAGTATATGAAAAAAAAATCCATTGTTGCCTTGCTATTGTACAAGATATAGGCACGTTACACATGTTTATCATTAGTCAGACTCAGAACTTAGTTTACTGTATGTGGTGGTGTTTTTAACAGTTCCAGATTTCTGACATATTTATGTAATGTATTCATAAAATTAAAGAACAAAAAATACCTTTCTTATTTTTTTGCAAATTTGAGTCACTGGCATAAGAAAAAGAACCAAGTATCTACCGAAATATCTAGAACAGACATGGTACAACTTAAGAATGTGTCTGAAGAAACAAACTCTCAATAACTTTAAGATCTCAAATCAAACAACATGTCATGATTACTCATAAAAGTCTTGATGTGAAGCCATTACATGATGCTTCTAGTAAATGCAGTGCATTCCTACAGATAGACAAGATAAGTGTAACAGACATTTATATCAATATACTGTACACACATTTATTAACAATCAAAAAAAAAAAAAAAGAAGAAAAACATATTTGGGTTTAAAATGAAGCGCCACTGAACTACTGTACATGCTTTATTAAGTGTTGGGTTGTATTAGTTTTGCTAATTACTACAGAATCTGTTAACTCTGGCATGGCTCCATGCTAAAGTGAATGTTGCAATTATTAGCAAATGGAAAATAAAGTATCTGGCTAACATCTGTATGAAAAAAAAATGAATACAAAAAATAAGTGTCTACTCGTGAGCACTTTCATTTATGTTGATTAAAACAATGAGAATGTCTGGCTGATGCTCTTGATGAAGTAATGTTCTGTGCACAGTATACTGTATATGGCGAGAGTACTGTATATGAAGTCCAGATATCAGTTTAGAACAACTCTAAATGTCTTATTGAATAACTGTAATATCATGACATTGACCTGGAAAAGCAAACCAATGCATAATATAACACAAAAGCTCTGCATTTTTCCAGCTGTCTGCACTCACAGTCATTCAGCAACAGTGAAGATTACTAAACATATCAACTAACACTGTGTCCTAACCAGGCGCGATACAGCAAGTTCGAAAACTGATGCGTGATGTGACAAAATCAAAGCCAATGAGAAGATATATGATGTTTAATGTACAGTTCTGAAGAACCAATGAGATTTCACAGTGGGCGGGGCTACCCAGCATGATGTTGTGGAAATAGAAGCCAAGCGACTGAGAAAGTGTCCTGTCGCTCTTTGCTTCTTACAATAGAGGCTGGTTAGGACTAAATATGACATGGAAGAGGTTTTTTCTTGTTGTTTTATTGCGTCACGTCTGGTTAGGTTGTGTGTAAGGTGCTTTGTTGACTTCTTGCTCCGATTGAGTCTTTGGCCCGGTCATGCTGAAGCCATGGATGGATGAGATTCCATAAAGCTGATATCACAGTCCAAGCAGCAGCTAAGTATCATGTCTAGGAGGTAAGAAGAGGAACAGGCAAGCAAGAGACAAAAAGCGACACTGAAGAGACAAAAAGCGAGAGAAAGACACTGAGCAAACAATACGAGTAGACAAGGACAAGACTTAAACGCTGGACGACATTCATTGCAGTCAAAAATAAAGACAAGGGGGGAAGGGAAGATGGATATTATTACATAACAAAAAGACAAGTAGAGCTGGTTGGCCATGTTTATCAACGGTATAAAATGTAAAGAAAGTGGCTCATATCAATATGAAGTATTTTTTTCACAAAGAGAATACAATGCAGTAATCACAATGACAGCCAAGGGAGCAAGATCAAAGACAATCAGAGAAAAACAAGGAGAATAGTAAAGAATTCAGTTCTGACCATCCATCATCAGAGTAACATTCAGGCCATGTGGTGTGGCTCACAAACGGAGCTAGATGGCAAACAGCACTATGAAAGCACCCTCCCTTTAGCGTGAGATGAGATGACATGACAGTAGCTATGCAGCAGAACAGAGGTGCAAATATATTTCTCTCACACTCATCCCTCCATGCACACAGGAGATGATAAGAAGAGGTTTTCTCTTGATCTTTGCTTTCCTTCAAGTGATTCAGCATATCTTAAAACAAGCGGGCTTTCTTCTTAAGGTCACTTTTCTTCCACAAGGCCAAACGGTCAAACTGTTCAATGGTCATCCCAAACACACTGAAGAAGTCCTCAGGTGACAGGTGCCTCTGAAACGATAAGAATTACGACAAATGTAACTATTTGAATTTTAAAACTTCACAGATTCATTTGGATAAGTGGCAAATTTAGAAGGATTAAAGTTCTGCAGTAATTTATTTACCCTTGTGTCATTCTAAACTTTCATTCTTCAGTGGAACACAAAAGAAGATATTCTGAAGAGAATGTTCAAGCTGCACTTTACCAAAGGACAGCATAAAAAGAGCACAATTTTACAGTTGTACCGTAAAATAAAATAATTTTGAAACACATTTTACAGTGAAATATTACAATAGCAATATATCCTGATTTGATTTATGTATTTATGTAGTAAAAGTAATTCTTAGTTGTTTTATTATTATTATTTATAGATTTTTTTATTATTGATACTCACAACATTTATGACTCAATTGCGCAGCCCTAAAAAACAAGCACATGCAGCAAAGCTGAAGCTTACATATTTTATTAATCAATCACATTTTAAATATCAATTGCATTTTTTTAAATCAAACAAACTACAAGTACATTTCCCCCAAAATCGTACAGCCCTAATTCCAATTCTTCTGGAAGCTTTTTGTGAGGAACAGGCCAAAACTAAAATGGTTATTTGTTAGAAAACCTTCAAAAGCTACTAAAATCTACTTTCAGTGTATGAACAGCATAGACATTCTGATAACTCCTTTCATGTTCCACAGAGCAATGTTATATGGGCTTTAAAAGACATGAGAGAGAAAAATGATGACAGCATTTTCATTTTTGGGTGAACAATATCTTTAAAGCATGCAGAATAGCTCCATGGTATATTCATCTATAAAGACCTAAAATAACACTGTCAAACATCTAATCAAACCTTAATCAGAACAAACTCAAAGGACCTCTGCCAGGAATCTAAGCACTGTTTATTCTGCTAATGATATCTGTATGGCGCAAACGTCATTACAGATTAAAGACAGAGCGACAAATAATACAATATTGACAATAATTACAACCATCTATATGCATGTGTCACCTAAAGCTTTGCAGGACAGTCACTGCCTTTAGCATAATCAGGATTACGAACACCAATGGGGTGCTGTCAAAGTTGCCAGGCTTTTAAGCCTATAACCTCTTTTTTTTTTTTTTTTAAACCATTCCAGAATGGATTTGTGTAAATCTTTATTCTTTCAGGCTCTGTTGTATGTGGTACTGTAACACTTGCAGATGTGTGGGTATCTTGAACATCTCCAAATAGATGCTGAAATCACCGTCTTTGGAAAGTTTTGGGTGTTGCAAGTGACTCAAATCACACTCAATTCAAACAGATGTGACAAGGGCCCCTTGTATCAGGACAACAGGACAAACACACACAGACACATATTTTCAGATTTTACAATTTTAACCACAATGATTCCAAGCTAACAGTTAGGGAGTGGGATCTGTAAATCAACATCTCTCGTAACTCATGCTGAACTTCAAGTGAGCCAAACATTTATCTTCCCTTTTTCATTTAAACCCACTAATAACACTGACACAATGTCCAGGATATATTATGTGGACTGTGGCCCAACAAAGCCATAACCTCACAAACACTGGCACTGGTAGATGTGCAGTCAGGCATACACACAAACATACATAACTCTTTGCCTGGCTGCCTTCTTGCATACTTTGATCCAGACTGATACTGGCAAAATAATAATTAAACAGCAATAAGTCAACCCATGCTCCATATTAAAAAGGCTGACACAACTATCATTTAAATATAAATCATTATAAAATTAAAGCTCAATCATTGCATGGGATGCTCCAAAGTGCAATCAATTAAAAACGTACAGTATTCACGCTAAACAAAACCACTGAGTAAATGTCTAATAAAATATTACCTCCAGTCTGGTGCGGTCGATATCCCGTGGTAGTTTTACTCTGACTCTGTGGGTCACAGCAAGCACGTCATAGGGGTAGACCTGCAAAATACATGGATGTGAAAGACACAATTACACAGATGCACACACAAGACATAATATAAAATAAAGACATTTGCTATAAAATATATTCATTTCAAATGAATGCTGTTCTTTTGAATAGTTACACCCCAGTCAGCATATTTGAAGATATCAATCAAGTGAAACAGTTGTTTTATATTGTAATAATATTAAAATATTGCTGTTTTTCCTGTATTTCAACAACAATATAAAATCTTTCACCCCAAACTCTTGAATCGTAGTTTACTGTATATACATAAATCTCTGTTACAGATCATGTATATGGTTTTGTAGTATATCTGTGTTCATGAATCTGTGAAAACTTTTTTTTAAGGACCTGTTTTTACAGGTGCCAACCCAGTATCAGAATTATTTATTGTAGACAAATGCATCCAAGCATTCAAATTTGATATTAAACTACAGTTGTGGCCAAAAGTTTTGAGAATTACATAAATATTGGAAAAGTTGCTGCTTAAGTTTTTATAATAGCAATTTGCATATACTCCAGAATGTTATGAAGAGTGATCAGACAAATTGCATGAAAATTAACTTAATCCCAAAAAAACCTTTCCAATGCATTTCATTGCTGTCATTAAAGGACCTGCTGAGATCATTTCAGTAATCGTCTTGTTAACTCAGGTGAGAATGTTGACGAGCACAAGGCTGGAGATCATTATGTCAGGCTGATTGGGTTAGAATGGCAGACTTGACATGTTAAAAGGAGGGTGATGCTTGAAATCATTGTTCTTCCATTGTTAACCATGGTGACCTGCAAAGAAACGTGTGCAGCCATCACTTCTCTCCAAAAAAAACATCAGGGACAGATTGATCTACTGCAGAAAGTATAGTGAATGGACTGCTGAGGACTGGGGCAAAGTCATATTCTCCGATGAAGCCCCTTTCCGATTGTTTGGGGCATCTGGAAAAAGGCTTGTCCGGAGAAGAAAAGGTGAGCGCTACCATCAGTCCTGTGTCATGCCAACAGTAAAGCATCCTGACACCATTCATGTGTGGGGTTGCTTTTCATCCAAGGGAGTGGGCTCACTCACAATTCTGCCCAAAAACACAGCCATGAATAAAGAATGGTACCAAAACACCCTCCAACAGCAACTTCTTCCAACAATCCAACAACAGTTTGGTGAAGAACAATGCATTTTCCAGCACGATGGAGCACCGTGCCATAAGGCAAAAGTGATCACTAATTGGCTCGGGGACCAGAATGTTGAAATTTTGGGTCCATGGCCTGGAAACTCCCCAGATCTTATTCCCATTGAGAACTTGTGGTCAATCCTCAAGAGGCGGGTGGACAAACAAAAACCAACTAATTCTGACAAACTCCAAGAAGTGATTATGAAAGAATGGGTTGCTATCAGTCAGGATTTGGCCCAGAAGTTGATTGAGAGCATGCCCAGTCGAATTGCAGAGGTCCTGAAAAAGAAGGGCCAACACTGCAAATACTGACTCTTTGCATAAATGTCATGTAATTGTCGATAAAAGCCTTTGAAACGTATGAAGTGCTTGTAATTATATTTCAGTACATCACAGAAACAACTGAAACAAAGATCTTAAAGCAGTTTAGCAGCAAACTTTTTGAAAACTATTATTTATGTAATTCTCAAAACTTTTGGCCACGACTGTATATGAACCCAACAATTTTCAAAATGATTGAAATGACACACATACAGGATGAATGGAAAATGCACAGTTTTGTATTTTTATTTTTTTCTAAATTAACCACACAATATCCAATACTACAAGTGACCCTGTATTTAATGCTGTATTTAGTTGCACTTTGTTTCATTTCCATTCTACGGCAATCCACTATACACACCAGAACTCACCTTGTACTCTGAGAAACCATGGAAAACCGGAAAGATGTTGAAAAAACGAGAAAGAGAAAAATAAATTACAACCATTAATTTTGTATGGTGAAAATGCGACACATCTGTTATCTATGTAAATACTCTCACCTCTCATTCCACTCCAGGATGAGTCATGATCACCCTCATCCTCACCAAGATCAGCCGCCTAATAAGAAGTAATGCATGACAAGATTTGTCAAATTCTTAATTATATATGGTGCATATTTATTCACAAGCAGAATGCATGATAATATCAAAACAGTGGATGGATGTTTTTTCAACTACAGGCACAATTTATGTCCTGAAGGAACTGATTTCGGTGTCTGGTTTTAAAGGGATAGTTCATCCAAAAATATAAATTTGATGTTTATCTGCTTACCCCCAGGGCATCCCAAGATGTAGGTGACTTTGTTTCTTCAGTAGAACACAAATTATGATTTTTATGATTATGACTGTCATTGCAGTCTCTTAGCCGTACTATAAATGGCAAATGGTAACAGAATCTATGAGAGTAAAAAAAAAGTTAAACAGACACATTCATATTTAACCCTGCGGCTCATGAGAATACATTGATGTGTAAAGACACAAAACGATTGGTCTGTGCAAGAAACTGAAAAGTATTCATATTGTTGACACTCATAATTGAGATTGTAGATAAGAGTGTCAATGGTCCATTTGAGAGATAGGTGGCGGTAATGCACTTATAAGTCTGCGATCCGCCATAAAGCAGAAGAAGAAGAAGGCCTCACACGCTTGCTTCTGTGAAGCGCGTTCACAAGAGTTCTAACAGTTCGGACATTGTGTGAATCAGAGGAAAAAAAGAACTATATAAATACAGGCCAGTTTCTTGCACAGACCAATTGTTTTGTGTCTTAACACATCAATGTATTGTCACGAGCTGCAGGATTAAATATGAATTTGTCTGTGCATGTTTTTTTTTACTCTCATAGATTCTGTTACCATTTGCCATGCATTGTACGACTGAGAGACTGCAACGACTGAAACTAAAAATCATAATTTGAGTTCTACTGAAGAAACAAAGTAACCTACATCTTGGATGCCCTGGGGGTAAGCAGATAAACATCAAACTTTCATTTTTGGGTGAACTATCCCTTTAAGGTTGTCATATTAAGCGTCTACGAAAAGTTTAACCATACCTTCATTATTTATTTTTGCTACAAGCAAATAAGAGTAACAATATCATATTTTGAACAGAGAAGCTGCTGTAACTGTGAAATTTTTTCTTTCATTTCCTGAGGTTAAAGATTAAAGTCTTGCACAGACAGAGCCTTGAATCCGAAGGGCTGGAGCTTGCCAGTGGATTTGATTATAAATATTGATCTATGACCAGCTCTCTGTTTCACATGCCTTTGTGAATGCTTGTTGAAAGTAAAGGGCGAAACATGACACTAAGTCAGACCAGATTAGATATAAAGAATGTGTAATATTTGTTTTCAAGTAGTTTATTGTCCTGAGATAAAAAAGAACTGTTGCAAAATACTGCCACCTAGTGTACAGGAGAAGGTTTCATACCATTCTTAAAAAAAGAAGACATTGGCAACTCAAGTATGTGAGATAAAATGAATTTTTAATGAAGAGCGTGCTTGATTTTTCCGCTGTGTCATTACAGAGGATAGTCCATTAAGGGAGCCAGAACATAGAAAACAGCCAGAACAAGACACACTTCTAACTGCACGCAAACACAGACACACCCTCTGAGCATTATGGCTTCCTCAGCTAAATGTCTACATTAACTGATCTGTGACTGTGTGTCCTGATGTGTGCGATTACAACAGCCCTCTGGTGTCCCAGCAGCTGGGTTTGACAAATCCATCTAGGATCACAACATTCTTCACTGCTGAGAGAGTGAATGACAGCATTTGTGACCACAGCTCACATATATTCCCAAAAATCACACACAGATGGCATGTCAAAAGGTTGTGGGCTGCTGTGTTCATGCACAGATATTAGGTCTTATGAAGTTTACCTTGTAGATGCCATTCCGCCCATATCCTGGCAGTGAAGCAGATTTATTGTTTGGAAAGTCTGTAAAACAAAGAATTTATAAAGATTTATGGTACTTCACTCTAGCATCATGTTCAAGGGGAAAAGAGACAGAGACAGTTTAAGGAGGAGGATATGAAACATTTATAGAAAAATGAACAGAAGAAATTGTACCACTCAATATGGCAGCTGTAAGAAAAGAAAGCCCGTCTTTTAGTTAAAATCATTTTTTCATTTACTCTACAAAGGGCATTCAAATTTACAAACCCGATTCCAAAAAAGTTGGGACACTGTACAAATTGTGAATAAAAACAATGCAATGATGTGGAAGTTTCAAATTTCAATATTTTATTCAAAATACAACATAGATGACATATAAAATGTTTAAACTGAGAAAAGGTATAATTTTAAGGGAAAAATAATAATAATAATAATAAATGATTTTTAATTTCATGGCATCAACACATCTCAAAAAAGTTGGGACAAGTCCATGTTTACCAATGTGTGGCATCCCTCTTCTTTTTATAACAGTCTGCAAACGTCTGGGGACTGAGGAGACAAGTTGCTCAAGTTTAGGAATAGGAATGTTGTTCCATTCTTGTCTAATACAGGCTTCTAGTTGCTCAACTGTCTTAGGTCTTCTTTGTCGCATCTTCCTCTTTATGATGCGCCAAATGTTTTCTATGGGTGAAAGATCTGGACTGCAGGCTGGCCATTTCAGTACCCGGATCCTTCTTTTACGCAGCCATGATGTTGTAATTGATGCAGTATGTGGTCTGGCATTGTCATGTTGGAAAATGCAAGGTCTTCCCTGAAAGAGACAACATCTGGATGGGAGCATATGTTGTTCTAGAACTTGGATATACCTTTCAGCATTGATGGTGCCTTTCCAGATGTGTAAGCTGCCCATGCCACATGGACTTATGCAACCCAATACCATCAGAGATGCAGGCTTCTGAACTGAGCGCTGATAACAACTTGGGTTGTACTTGTCCTCTTTAGTCCAGATGACATGGCGTCCCAGTTTTCCAAAAAGAACTTCAAATTTTGATTCATCTGACAACAGAAAAGTTTTCCACTTTGCCAAAGTCCAATTTTAAATGAGCCTTGGCCGAGAGAAAATGCCTGCGCTTCTGGATCATGTTTAGATATGGCTTCTTTTTTGACCTATAGAGTTTTAGCCGGCAACGAATGGCACGGTGGATTGTGTTCACCAACAATGTTTTCTGGAAGTATTCCTGAGCCCATGTTGTGATTTCCATTACAGTAGCTTTCCTGTATGTGATGCAGTGCCGTCTAAGTTCCCGAAGATCACGGGCATCCAGTATGGTTTTCCGGCCTTGACCCTTACGCACAGAGATTGTTCCAGATTCTCTGAATCTTTGGATGATATTATGTACTGTAGATGATAACTTCAAACTCTTTGCAATTTTTCTCTGAGAAACTCCTTTCTGATATCGCTCCACTATTTTTCGCCGCAGCATTGGGGGAATTGGTGATCCTCTGCCCATCTTGACTTCTAAGAGACACCGCCACTCTGAGAGGCTCTTTTTATAACCAATCATGTTGCCAATTGACCTAATAAGTTGCAAATTTGTACTCCAGCTGTTCCTTATATGTACATTTTTTCCGGTCTCTTATTGCTCTTATTGTCCCAACTTTTTTGGAATGTTTGCTCTCATGAAATCCAAAATGAGCCAATATTTGGCATGACAATGTTATCTATATTCTAATGTTAATAAAATATATGTTTATTAGATTTGTAAATTATTCCATTCCTTTTTTACTCGCAATTTGTACAGTGTCTCAACTTTTTTGGAATCGGGTTTGTACTTGACCAGTCAGAAAAATAATCACAATTGAAGGTTTAAACAAAAATGATACTGTTGTCAGATTTCATTGCCGATTTAAATTGTCATTGAATCTTGAACAGTTTTGCATATTTTAGTGACATAACATCATACTGCTCAGGCCCTGCTCACGATTACTGACAAACTGTCCTGTATTAGCATATCTCCTCCCTCAGCCTGTTGTACTCTGCCCGCCATTCTTTCCACAATTGAGTAGCTGTAGCGACAACAATGTCTCATAAGCAATGCAGATGTTTTCTAATTGGATGTAAAAGTGAACATAAGAGTCTTCATTTTCTCCCAACATTAGATCCAATGAAGAAGCATTGGATAAGTTTTGTTTTTGATGGTAACGTAGCACCAAATACACAAATTAAAAAAAACGGAAAAGAGGGGTGGGGTGAGCAGTAGCTCATTATCATTCAAAGAGACATGAAAAAGGGTTGCTGTGAATAGAGCTGTTGTTGACAAGGTAAAAAGGGTGTTGTTTTATACGACCATTGAGAAAATTTTAACCAAAGAATGTTGCAGGCATTTCATAAAGACCCTAAAGAATTATTCAAAGTTGTGGAAAATGGGCAACCGATGTCCCCTTTAAGGAGGTTTGATTTTATGAAATCATTGATTGGCTACTCACTGGGTTGAGAAATATCAGTGGGTAAGCTGTGGGTGGAGGTCCTGGGGTCCAGATCTGTAGACTGTCTATCCATCTCACTCTTCAGGTTCATCCAACTTGTTCTGGTCTATTGACAAACAAAAACAGTCAGGAACACGTTATACAACCAAATAAAAAATTCAATGGAAAGATAGGATGGAAAACATATATAGGTTTGATTGCAGTGTGTATTTTTAAAGATAAAAAATTAATGTATTTCCAGATAATATATTCATGAAACAAAAAGCCAATTTAGTGTACTTACAAAGAGTACACATTCATGATGTTTCTTAATACACTTTAAAAAGTGCATTTTGTAATTATGTCAAACTACAAATGAAAGTACATTTTACATCATGTTGTAATAATCTTTTTATCATGCTTTAAAAAAGTGCACTTATTTTGATACTGACTAACATACTAAAGCACATGTAAAGTATTTGATTATAATTTTGTTATTTGATATTAAATTTAAAGTTGAAATATTTTAAATGTACTCAATTGCAACTTCATCACTGCAAAGGTGTAACAATACGTGACATACAAGATTTAATAGAAATTACAAAGTATATTTTAGTCTATCATAAGAGGTTTTCAGTACATTTGGTGGTACACTTTAACCACATTTCAAACTAAATAGAATTACAAAATTGTATATAAAGATGTAGTTAAGTCCTACTTAAGTACTTAAGTGGTCAAAAAAGCAGCTAATTAGATTTAACAAAATATTGTTATTAATAAAAACTTTAATACATTTTCATTTAATTGCAATTGACATGCAAATAGGTGTTCAAAAACACTTAAATAAATAATTTTAAAGTATATTATTCCCATGATATGGGTAGATACCAGATGTATACCAGAATGGACATATACACAGAGATGTTTATATGAATCACCTTTTTGTCTACGTCATCACCATCTTGCCAGGAGGTTCTGGAAGCTGCAGCACAGTAACAGTTTTTCAATGTTTGAGAGAGTAACTGGCACAAGTTACATCATGCAAAGGACCACACACACACACACAATAAAAATTAGAATGAAAGTACTGTTATATACTCATAAACCACGTGTCATCTAATTTTTTCAGTGTAGCTTCATTTTAGACAGTGTTCAAACTAACAGTATTCACTATGGGATAAAAAAACAAATTTACCGACAGAATCAACAAGCAAGTGAAAAGTGACAACCAAACACAACGTCAAGGGGCAAGTTCAGGAAAAAAAAGTCCAAAAGAAATCAGTAAGGTGATTGATACCTCTACCACCCAATCACAATGAGCTTTATAGTTGTCTTTAAAGGGTTAGTTCACTGAAAAATTTAAATTATGTCATTAATAACTCACCCTCATGTTGTTCCAAACCTGAAAGACCTCCGTTCATCTTCGGAACACAGTTTAAGATATTTTAGATTTAGTCTCGAATCGGACACAATTTTTTGAAGCTTCGAAAATACATTTTGGTATAAAAATAGCAAAAACTATGACTTTATTCAGCATTGTCTTCTCTTCCGTGTCTGTTGTGAGCGAGTTCAAAACACAACTGTTCAATGATATCCGGTTCGCGAACGAATCACTCGATGTAACCGGATCTTCTTGAACCAGTTCACCAAATCGAACTGAATCGTTTGAAACGGTTCTTGTCTCCAATAAGCATTAATCCAAAAATTACTTAATCTCATGGCTGGACTGGCCATTGGGCATACCGGGCATTTGCCCGGTGGGCCGACGTGCTTTTTGGGCCGATATCTCATACTCATACTTTTTTTTTTTTTTTTTTTTTAAACGGCCCATAAAATTTGTACATCGGCGGCCCATTCGTTTTGTTTTGTTTTGCTTAATTGGCGGCGCTGGGTTTGTGCCGGTGTAATGCATTGGTCAAAGTCAGTGTTGGTTTTTTTTCTGACAGACCAGCCCATGAAACACGTAGATCGGCGGGCCCATTGGCTCTTTTCTTGATTGACACTGGGCTGGCCCAATCACAACTTTAAACGAGTGAGCGAGCGGCAGCAGTGTCAGTGTGTATCTGTAAAAAAAGATGGAGAAGAAACGCAAGGAATGTGCAGATAAATAGCGTGAAAAAATAGAACCAGGCCCTTAAAGCAGACACTGTAAACTGTGTCAAAATATATGTTTTCTGACCTTCATCAGCTCCTGTGGCAGATGATGATAGTGAGGACAGAGGATCAGGAGAGAGATGAGAAAGTGTAGAGCCTGCGGTAAGCATAACTACTTTCAAAACACTGAAGCCATGTCATGAGTGTAGATTATTTCCACATCTGCATAGTTGACGATTACCGCAATTCACTAGAAATTTAATAAGAGGCGTTTGTAAACCATGTTTTCCGCCAAAATAAAAGCTTGATGCAGTTTGCGTCAAAATAAAAGATCATGTGCTTATCTCTTTCAAGTATAGAAATTGGTACAACTAATTAAGAAAGTTTCCTTTATTTTTTGTGCATTTGTTTTACAAAATATGGCTATTACTGTCATTGGATTAATATTATAACTAACCCCCCTAGAAGGACCGAGGACATACCACCATAGTTTTAATAAAAATCCTGTAAGAAACACTGGTATTGCTATGCCAGAGCCGCTTATAGCTTGTTTTAGGATTCACCGCTGTGGAGTATAGTTCAACTGTATTAATAAATATAAAATTTTGACTTATTTCATCTGTTAACTCTCACTCGTTCCTATACTCACTCATTACATGGCATTAGTGGTTTTAATGAATAGGAGTTGGTATGCATATAATTAAGGGCGTGCAAAGATGGGTGGTGTTTATGATCATATAGTGGGCCGGTCTCGGCAAAAATGCCCGGGCCGATTTTTTGTCCCAGTCCAGCCCTGCTTAATCTGTTAACTTTTTTAATGTGGCTGACACTCCCTCTGAGTTAAAACAAACCAATATCCCAGAGTAATTCATTTACTCAAACAGTACACTGACTGAACTGCTGTGAAGAGAGAACTGAAGATTAACACTGAGCCGAGCCAGATAATGAACAAAATATTGAACCAGTTGCATCGGTTTTCGGATAACCAGTAGTGATGGGAAGTTCGGTTCTTTTCCGCGAACCGATTCTTCTGGACATTTTGATTCCAGTTCGGTTCGGTTGAAGAAAACAGTTCACCGGTTCTTTTGCGCTCGACGTGAAGCCTTCGGTTTACCCGCGCTCATAACATTAGCGCAGAATCAGTTCAGAATCAATCACCAAAAGAATCAGGGCCCAGTTCCCCAATAACGCTCACTCTTAGCGCGCTAAGAAGACTCGAAAGATATATCTTACCAAAGTTGTTTATGTTCCTAATTGTGTTCCCCGAATTGTCCCTTAGGATGCTTCCTAACATGCTGCCTCTTACGTCCAACGTTACAAGAGCGCTGTCCCAAGTGAGGGTGCTGAATTAGTTGGCAACGATTGCTCAGGAATCGATTTTCCACTTCACGCGAAGGTGTAATACAGCGTTAAGAAAGACAACACGTTCTATGCAAATGAAACATTCCTCAAATTATTACAGTAAAATTTATTTGAACACAAAGTTATCAGTAAAATATAGACTATAAATTAAATGATCAAATGGTCAGTAATATGTTCACATGATATATTGTGACGGTTAGATGAACCAGGTATCCCTCGCTAATCATCCACCCTCCTTATCCCGTTGTGCCACTTGTGCCGCTTCTTGACATGGGTTTAACGACTTCTAAAAATTATATAATACACTTTTATATTAATGGTAAGGTACTTTACAACCAGGATTGATTGGCAAACAGCTGCTGTTTAATGCGTATTGATTGTCATTGGTTAATGTTTTCAATAAAAAGCAACCTATCTACAATGAACAGAGAGAGAGAGTTAGATACAGAATATGATGGGGAAGCAATGTAAAAAAGGGCACCAAGCTTCTCGTCAGAGGAACTTGAAGTTTTGCTGGACCTTGCCATCAGGTCAGAGATCACACCCCTATGGTCCACTATAACCTGCACGTTTATGGCCGCGTATCCCTTTCGCGATATGTAAGCCTGATCAATCACTGATGGATTGGCGATAGTGATGAGTGTGCCATCCACCAGGATGTAATCCCCGGCATGGCAGAGAAGGGCATTGGTGACAGTGTGGACGCACATCCACACCGAAGTCTTGCTTAGTCCATAGCCCTCTTCCACGACCTCGATGAAGCTCTCTGTAGCAATATAACCTTAGCGCTGCAAGCAGCTAGACTTCAGGGCTTAAAGCTAAATTCCACCACGTTAGCCTGGCAAGCGCAGGTCTGAGAAGGTCCAGCAGCAAGTGATTGCCAATTTAAATACTTTAATTACAAAATAGCCTAGGCTAATTACCACCATATTAGTTCTGATACCAAATAAAGTCAACTTCATAAATAGGCCTGTATCCATTACGAATATATTTTATTATTAGTTTTAAAATGTCCATAACATAAAATCATTGTTGAGCCATAATATTGTGAACATACCATAGTTTGAGTTGTACTGCGCTGCGCTGCACTGATTTCTAAACACTAGCATCTTGAGCTCAAACAACGCTAAGAGAGAGCTTACGAATGGTCCAGACCAACCTTACGAATGTGTGACTTACAGAAGTTATACTTAGCGTACGAACGTGTCGGGAATCGTGCCATAACGTTAAGAGAGAGGTTAAGGAATAGGTTAAGAACTACTTAGCGATAAGAAAGTTTTGGGGAACCGGGACCAGTTCAGTTCAGTTCAGACGCTCTGTGTGTCGGTCTGCTTCATGCTGAATCAAACATGCGCAGTATCATCAGCTCCTCAGTTCTCGAATCAGAAACGTCTGACAGAAACGGTTCTTGACTCGAGAACGAGTCAATCTTTTGTTCATTATCTGGCTCGGCTTGTTGTTCATCTTCAGGTCTCTCTTCACAGCAGTTCAGTCAGTGTACTGTTTGAGTAAATGAACTACTCTGGGATATTGGTTTGTTTTAACTCAGAGTGTCAGCCAAATTAAAAAAGTTAACAGCTTAAGTCATTTGTGGATTAATGCTTATTGGAGACGCGAACTGTTTAAAACAATTTAGTTCGATTTGGTGAACTGGTTCAAGAAGATCCAGTTACATCGAGTGATTCGTTCGCGAACCGGATATGGTCACAGAAAGTGACCAAATTAGGTTTTATTGTGAACCTTTTTTTATCGAATAATTAGAGCAGAACGAATATTCGAATGTTCGGCTATCCGTGCACACCCCTAGTTATTAATGACATAATTTTCATTTTTCGGTGAACTAACCCTTTAAGCCAATCACAATGGATAACACAAATGCCTTTGACATTTCACCAAACCAATGAGTTACACAGACACCATGTTTGTTCAACATCTAAGATACAAGACCACAGACAGATGGGAAACTATGAATACTGCAACTGACAAACAAATATGTATGAATGGACAGAGGCACAGAAATAAGATAAAAAATATATCTGACTGCTGTTTCCATGTCATGATGCATTTTAAAAGACATGTAGGATCTTGTTGATGAATACATATCAATGAATAATCATATCAAAGGCATTATAAGTGTGGGGACAGTGCGATTAAAAAAAACAAAAAAAAAAAAAAACAAATATATATATATATATATATATATATATATATATATATATATACTTTCATTTAGCAAGGATGCATTATGTTGATCAAAAGTGACATGAAGATATTTATAATTAACAAAAATGCATTAAATTGTAACAATAGTATTGCTGCTTTCATTGTATTTTTGTAAATGCAGTAAATGCAGTTTTGATGAGCACAAGATACTTCTTTCAATTTTTTTTTTTTTTTATCATACTGACCCCAAACTTTTGGTGTATGTGTAACTTCATATAACAAACATCAAAACAATTATTATCTCTAAGTTAACAGGAACTGAGCAGCACAAATAATTCAGGGATAACTGCAAAATATCTTCAAAATAAACCCAATAAATATGTATGAAATATGACCCTTGGCATGTGGTCAGGAAACAACAATTAGGTGCTGATTGCCTCATAACAAGTACCTTGTCAAATCCAAACCTTTTTCTAGGATTTGTAAAACCTACAAGAAGCTGAAAATGGAAACCAGCAGACAGAAAAAGGATCAAAGGTTACAGTTCCATGGCAACAGGTACCATGGTAACATGCGTAACAGCAAGCAAAGAAACGTGGTTGTACGGAGACTGGACTGTACCATGCTGTTTGTAGATAGGGGGCTTTCTATAGATATTATCTTTGACTTTAGTCTCTGAGAATAGAAGACAAAGAGAGGAAGAAAAAAGATGAATAAAGAAGCATGAGTTATTAGAGGATGGACTTGTGGCAAAAGAAGGGCCGAAAATGCAGTATATGTTGCTATAAAGGATTGCAGATATTGTAGTTCACCTCCTTATAAATGTTCATGATCAGCATGCATGATCAAGCATTTTGCCTTTGCCAAAATCTTCAGCTTTGAAATATGGATTTTCTGCAGTCAGAATTATGTATAAATAATGTTAAAATAATGAAAACTTTATCTTAATTTTTTTAATTTAGAAGATAGAAGTGTCACCTACAATGAACTAAGCCAAGAGGAAAATAGGGAGATAAATGGTGTAATTGCAATGAAATAATGTCACAGCATGTGTCTCTATGCAGCTTGTTTTGACCACATACTGAAGCACGTATAAAATCTGTCCAATTGAGAAGCGTGTTCCTCTCTGTCCATGCTATATCTTGGGTGGGGATACACACGGTTTGTGTGTCGGCTGTTTGGAAGCCACGCTCCTGCCTGGCTGTTTTCGATGCAGCGTTGGCCACGGAGCAGCACTTGTGGTTGAATCTGTCCGAGTTAAAAAAAATAAGGCAACGTTACAGCAGTCAGGTCAGTCGTTCCCTGCCGGTCATCTGCTTCAGGGCACTGAAGTTGCTCCTCTAGCGACATCAGTGGCCAGTCTCAAGAGACTGATTCCCTTAGTAGACTTTATGACAGCATGGAAATTTCTGCTAAATGTCTCACAATGGGTTCTGCACACTGTTGAGAGAGGTTACAGAATTCAGTTTTATTTCTTTCCACCTCGCTTTAAAGGGGTCATTCCTACATTAATAGGCCCCAAACAGGCTCTGGTATTGGAAAAGGAAGTAGACACTCTTGAAGAAGGAGGCCACAGAACATGTTCTACAGCCATTACTTCATCGTTTCAAAGAATGATTGAGAGTTGTGTCCAATCATAGATCTGCATCTTTTTCAAACGGTTTTGATTCAAGATGCTCACTATCAAACAGATTGTGTCTCAAATCAGATCAGAGGAATGGTTTGTTACGATAGATCTCAAGGATGCTTACTACCATGTATCAGTCCTTCCTCAACACAGGAGGTTCCTAAGGTTTTTTCCAGTATCGGGTTCTTCCATTCGGCCTGTCACTCTTCCCCTGCGCTTTGACCAAGTGTGTGGATGCTGCCCTGGCTCAGTTGCAACTCTAGGGCATACACATACTGAATTACATCAACAATTGGTTGATATTATCTCAGTCAGAGCAGATGGAGGCTCGACATCAAGAAGTCGTCCTCGCCTATATGAAAGAGCTGGGGTTACGGCTCAACACCAAGACAAGTGTGCTTTTTCCACTACAGAGTACCACTTATCTTGGTGTGGAATTCGACAACGATGCAGGCACAGTTGTCTCTTGCATGTATCGAAGTGATTCTTACAGCCGTGAGGGGAGTGAGAGAAGGCCAATCACACACTGTCACCTTTTCAGAGACTGCTGGGTCTGATGGCAGCTTCATCCAACATAATACCTTTTGGCCTGCTGTACATGAGACCATTGCAGTAAAGGCTCAGTACCAAGGCTTCGCAAGATCAAGGTCACGCAGCACTGCTTACATGCCTCAGACATATGGAAGAAAGCTTGGTTCCTGTCTCAAGGCCTGAAATAAGGGGCTCCTTGTCATTGCATAAGGCTAACAACAGATGCCTCCCTCACGGGCTGGGGAGCGGTCATGAGTGGCGACTCTACCCAAGGTTGTTGGAAAGGTCATCATCTCATGTGGCACATAAACTGCTTGGAGATTCTTGCCGTGTTTTGAGCTCTAAAACACTGTCTTCCAGACCTAAGGGGTCATTATGTGCTTGTCTGCACAGACAACACATCGGTGGTCTCCTACACCCACTGACAGGGGGGTCAGGGAAAGCTCCTCTCAATCAGAGCAGTCTACATCTCTGGGCACCTCCATCAGGCAGAAGAGATCATGTTGAGACGGGGGCTGAGGCCTGGGGAATGAAGGCTCAACCTGGAGACAGTGGAGCTCCTATGGAGGGTGTTCGGCCAGGCGGAAGTGGTATATTTGCATCGCAGGAAACAACACACTGTCCGCTCTGGTTCTCCCTCACACATCCACCTCCACTTGGGCTGGATGCCATGGTGCAGACATGGCAAAGAGTACACCGGGATGAGGTCCATCTTCTGTCAGTAGCCCCATTCTGGCTGACCCGAGTATGGTTCTTAGACCTTGTGTCCTTCATTGATGGCTCTCCACTGGAGATTTAGATCACAGCGAGAGGCTGCGTCTTACTGCTATACTCCCTGTGTCCCTGCAGTTGCTCGTTTCTTCTCACTTCTTTATTGGACAGATTTCATACATGCTTCAGTATGTGGTCTCGCTGGGGTGTTCCCCAAAGCTTTTCGACACAGCGTCTTATTCCCTTCGGGGAACCATGGTTACATACATAACCTGTAGACGTTGTACGTACTAAAAATAGGTCTTTGCTCACAATAATAACTTATAAATGTACTAAAATGATGCAAATCATGTAAAGATACACAACAATGACTGTGATCTTAAGAGAAAGATCACAGAACAATATGAAGGCAGAATATGAATATGAATTATTCAGTCTGCCAGATTTTTCAAAAAATATAGGCAAATATGTGTTCAAAAAGAGGATTTGACATTGTACAGAAGTGAGGATTAAAGGGAAGAAGAGAAAAAAACTGCTGATTTACCACGGAGAGTTTAAGAACAAGTTTTTAACACCTACCTGGGATATGGAAATGTCGTGGTGCTGCCACGTATGTTGAGGAAGGAGACTTTCCATCAGAGTAGGTGGAGAGACTGGGGGTACTCCGACCACTTTCACTACCTCGGTGGGGGTGAAGGTCATGGCAGACACAAAAATTAAAAGGGAAGAGAAGAAAAGAAAACTTGACAGGGTTTTCAGAATTATGCTACACTGAGTCTTCATTGAGACTGATTCCTCACAATACAGCCAGCTCTAAAAAGCACAAATTTGTCTTTGTAGTTTGTGAAAGTATGTTGTGTTTATACTGATGGCATCTGATCATTGACATTCAAATTTCATCCCACTATTTTAATTGAGCAGACAAGTCAATACAAATCGGACAGAAATTACTGTCATTGGCAGGCTGAATTGTGACGTTTTAATAATATTCGGGGAACATATTAAGTATTTATAATCACAATTTTTTTTATCAAACTGAGAGTAAAAGAGAGAGAGAAAATCTTATTAAACTACAAACTAAAATGTTTTATTTATAAAAAAAAAAGTTATTTGCCAAATGTTGTAAGCAAAAAATGAATACACAATTATCTCTATCTCCTTAGTCTTTTCTTTCTCTCTTTCACACACACTTGCAACTGTTCTTCAGGAACATGCACACACCATTTAACATACAAGTGCTGTTAGTAAAAATTCACCCTTTATCAGGGGAAAATCTTCCACAAATCTGGAGCTGGGGGAGCAGGAAATTGTCATAAAATACACCAAACATACACAAATCAGCACTGGAGCACACTGTGGAGTATGAAAGTCTCAATGCCCCCATTAGCTACTCATTAAAATATGATTTTATGGATTGCAACACCCTTCTCATATCCACTGGGAGTAATACATCATTTTATCAGTAACACATATTCTGTGAATGATTTCCATCTTTATTTTATATATCATAAGTAGAAACCAAACTCAGAGGGCGATACAACAAGATCAAGGCAACTACAGTCAGTGAGGTTTGGCATTTGTAAAGAAGAGACGATTTTCCTCCTGTGTGACTACTTTACCAATAAGAAGTAAATTAGACAGGTAAAGTGAATCATAAACGGCACACTCCAAACACAACCTCAGTGTACTTTCATGCAACATTAAAGGGCTGGCCTGGAACTGCACAAGGCCTAGATTTAAGCCACTGCACCTGGCAAACTGATCCAAAATAACAGTTCATCAATTTACCCCTTTAATCTTCTCCTGCAAACTTTATTCCTGCTCTCTCTACTTCCCGCAGAGGAACCACAAAACCCAAATCTGTTTCATCATACTTTCATCCTCTTCACAGACATGTTATATTTATGAATAAATTCTTTCCAACAGGGAACTACACTGCGACCTTTTAAAATGACACTGCGACTCTTATTTTTTTGAGGTCGCAAATGTATCACTGATTATTTTTGTACCTACCTCATGTTTTAGGCAATATGCTATGATTTACTATGAGCATTTATTAAAACAGAAATGTATATTTTGCTCTGAGCATTCAACACATCAAGTTGGCTTCAGCCCCGCAATGCAGTTTTGGTTGATTCATTACATATTTTTCTATCAACGTTATCTGACATTATCAAGATGAATTTGTTCTGACACAATTTAACTCTGAGTTCTTCATATTTCTTCATATTTTATTACCATTTTCTAAACAATAACAAATAAAGTGTGATAATGTGAGAAATGTTGAAGGTGTCTGAATAAATTTTGGTTTGACTGTGTATTTTATTTTACAGTGAAGACTATGCAGTGCTATTTTAAATTAGTTTCAGGGCACCTACAAACTTAAAAAAAAGTAAACATTGTGTAAATAGCACAAATAAAGAAATAGAACGAACATACAGCTGTGGCCCTGGGTTAAGGTAAAAAAAAGACAGAGAAATGCACTGTGTGAACTGTAAAAAAAAACCAAAAAACAAGAAGACGTGGTTTAAAAGATGGCAAGTAAAATAAAAATGCAAAAATTCAAAAATTCATTATTATCCAGAGCGGCTTACTATAAAAAATGTGTGCGACCAAATTATGTTTTGCGCCAGTACCTGAAAAAGTTAGTCGCGCAAGTGCCACCAGTGGAAAAAGTTAGTGTAGTTCCCTGCTTTCCAATAAATTTTAGATATACATAAAATGTACAAATTCACAGCAGGCTCCATTTTTCATTTCTTTACATAGTCTCAGACGTTTGCTTCCACTGTAACTCCAATTGCAAATTATTGCCTGAGTATACATGTTCAGTGAAATAAAATGCTAAAAATATAAAAATGACACCCACCAATTAAATGGTAAAATTAACACAAACATACAGACAGTCACTTTGAATATCACATGAATGGGGGGGGGGGGATTTCACCTTAACAGATGAAACACAACATCAACTACAGTACAACAAATAAATGCATACTGATACTCGCCACCAATGTTCACATTTGTCTTTGTGCATTAGGTTACTGTTTCAGGTCAAATATAATGAATGTCCACGTTTACCATGCAAAACAATTGAACATACAAACTCTTATTTAGACACAATACCAGCAAGCTTAAAAAAACAGATTGGTCCAAGGACTGAACCTTGCAGTACACCTACAATTTCACATTACTGTAATACACTGATGACACAGTGAAATAGAGACGGGTTTTTAGGGTTTACCGTAAAAAGGCAAATTGATGTGCAGGGCTGTCCTAGGCCTACTTTCAGACTTTGCTTCCTGTTTGAATCCTGTCTCAATTCCTGTTCAGGAAAGGTGTATGAAGGATAGGGTAGTAATTTCATGTCTGCAATTCACTAGTCCTTCATTTTGAATGCAAACCCTTTTGGAGCACTAAGAGTTTTGGAGCTTGATCCATGGTTCAAGTGTGTTGAATTCCAATTCCAACAGCAGGAATGTCATGCACTTTATAACATTAGTCTTATTTAAGTTATTAAAACAGCAATTTCAATACTGAACTCATTAATTCATATTGTCAAGGGAAAATCAATATTGTATCCATGACCATAAGTTCACACACATGCATCATGTGGTGATTTGTACTGGGCAAAATCCTACAGGCAGAACTGTGGTACCTCTGAAGTAAGGGATGTAGTTGTGCTGTTGGAGCAAAGCCAGAGTAGTGGGGTTGAGGGGCAGGGCCACGCCACCGCTCCCTGCCTGTGGTGTGTTTCTACCACTACCGCTGTACAAAGGTAGTGGGGAGGAGCCTCTGGAACTACCATGGACACTACTCCTCCCCGAAGTTGGAACAGCCAACAAATTGGCATTTTCTGGATGAATGGTGTATTTGGCACTAAGACATTGCTCTGAGCAAGAGACCCAGCCGGTCAGGGAAGAATGGCAGTAATATGAGATCAGCAAATACACTTAAAAACCAAATGATTCTTGAAATTATTTTCTACATTAAATTCTGCATCAAATCAGTTTCTTGTGGTTTAAAATGTCATTTTAGAATGAAATGAATCGTCATGCTGCCTACTGTCTTCACAACCTGCATTGAACCTCTTAAAGGGTTCATGAACTGAGAAATCAAAATTCCCTTGATAATTTGATATAAGGTCATGAGGTCATTGTACTATAAAAACATCCTGTAAGTTTCAGAACCCAAAACTTTCTTGTTACTCTAAAAACAGCTTATATTAAATAACTACAGGTTTTGGAATGTGCCACTTTATGACATAATAGTGTGACTAAGCACCGCCGCAGAAGAAAAAGATCAACGCCTGCTTCTACAGCACTGCTTATTTAGTGCCACCGACCAATCTGCACATGTAGTTTAAATAACGAGAGAGGCAAAAGATAGAAAATCAAACGATAAAGATGGCTCCAAAGACAACAAGACAATGTACATTGCCAAGTTGTGGAAAAACATAGTCTTTGCAGTGCCTTCTTTCTGATCCCAACATTAGGAAAGAGTGATTTAACTTTATTTTTAATGAAGTTACAGATCAGAAAGACTAAAACTAAAAGATGATGCTTTGCCAAATATATTAGGTCTGACAGTAATGTCACACCACACAAGTGTGTAACGTAACGTGTTTTTATAATGTGTTAACTATTGCTTTGTCTGTTATTACAGATCGTTTGATATGTACAAAATATTTAAGTGTTTTTAATCTAAATCACAGCAGCGTTTATCTATGAAGGATGTAGGCTGTCAATGCCAATCATAGCTGTGGGTGTTACTTCCAAGTCTACAGTCCCCCACGCCTATTCAAATAGAGCGTTCTGATGAGGGAGTCAAAACAGGACAGAAAATAGCCTATTACTTCTACATTATGATGTTTTCTGATGTAAAATGTTGTATATCATTATAAGTCGACCTCAGAGAACAGTACAAAATAAACAAAAAAAAGTTAGTTCATGAGCCCTTTAAGTGGGTAATTTGAAATGCTGTACAAAAGCTAATTTTAATATAACAATGTTGGAAACAGTTGTGATGCTTCATACGTTTGTTAATACTTTTTTCTGGTCATTCAGGCATGGTGGTGCTCCTCAATATTTCTTATGATAAATTCTTTGGTAGTGTATAAATATACATAGCATATAATAGATAAATATATATATTGCAGAAATTTGGGCTGAAACCGCTTTTAATTAACTAATTTACCTTTTTATGTTGATTCTTTTTAGCAATAATTAAATAAGTGACATAATGTATCAAATAATAATATATAATAATTATATAAATATAATGTTTAATTAATATAAATAATAATATATATACAAATCTAAAAATAAAAAATGGAGAACATAAACAATTTATCATAAACTAGCCGACAATACTTGCAGTATCTGTATAGATTGTGCAGTACAGAAGCAAGAGCAAAAAAAAGACAAATGCCAAAAAAGTGACAGGAAAGAAGAAAAATAGTTTTAACCATAAGTTGCTTATAGGAAGTGCTTTGTGTCCAGGTGTCATGATGTATGTGGAGGGATACCTGGTCTGCTGTAGGTCTGAGGTGAGCGGGAAGGCGTATAGCGGCCATAACCCCCTACAGAGCTGTTGGAGCTGGGGCTGGAGGGCCTCCTCTGCCGGGGAGACTTTTCCCCATCTCCCTAGAAACAAACAAACAGTATTTCAATATGAAATTGAGAGCGTCAGACAATTAACAATGTTCATGGGTAATCACTACGGCACTCTGACACACAGCAGGAGACTATAAAGCTGAAAATAAAACACAGATGTGACCAGTTTACAATTATCAGTCCTAACTAGTAGTAGGCTGATCATTGAGTGATTATAAAATTCACTCAGAGTTTTCAAAATTAAGATGGTGAAAAACACACAATAACTGTTCTACTTCACAAACAACTGTTCACAATATATGAGGAAACACAAGATCTCATTCACTAATCATGCACATATTTGTGTAAAATATGTGTGAAACATTTTCATTCAGGAATTGTGATTCATTAAGTTCAGTAAATGTATTGTAATGTTTATTAATGCCAAATTATTTATTAATTCTAAAAAATAGTTATTATTAAGTAAGTGACCCTACATTAATTCCCTGTGTATTTCAGAGCATCACGTTATTAATCTGGCACAGATTCTGTATACAAAAATACATAAAAATGTAAGTAAAAATTTAAAAAAAAAAAAAAACATTTTATAAAAACATTCACATAAAAATGGGGCCAAAAAATTACTTTTCAGTAAGAACCTTTTCTATGAATAAAAGTTAACAATTTCTATGCCATGATTAGAGAATGAGACCCACTGAAACAATAACAAGTCCTGTTTCTTCTTGTCAGCTCTACTATACCTCAGTTGGAGTAGGTGTGAGTTGCTGTGGTGACTGTAGACAAAGAAAGCAAATGAGTTAAGATGGACTTGAATGCAATGATAGACATGTTCATGAAATTCATGATTTCCTCCTGAAACTACTGTAACAGATCAATGAATTAATGAAATTATGATTTTTGGCCAAGCTATGTTACAATGATGTTGGGAGATGAGTACAGATGATAACATTTAAAAAATGGCGTTATTGTAACAAATGCTGTAGCTGTCATATGAGTAATTATGCAATCCTTTTGCTTTTAAGTCACCTATAAAGACAAAAAACTGTCAAAAATGAGAAACAGCAAATAGAGGACATGTATTTGTTATTCCCTCATGTAAGCATGTATGAAGGTGTGTGTTTGTACCTCTCCAAAAGTCCTATCCTCCACAGGGTAGCTAACATAGGGAGAGTATGAGAGCATGTCAGGTCTGTCAATGTTGTAGATCGCTTTGATTTTAGGAAGAGCAGCCAAGTCCTTGTAGTCCAGAAGTTCATCACCCAGCTTTGCCTTAAGAAAGAGCGACATTATGGCTTTATATAACTCCCTCTACACAAACAGTTATTCTAAGGCTTGTTAGTTGCTGCCCACTGGTGGTGATCTTGAAGAAATGAAAAGTAAAAATCATTTTCAAATGCACTTACATAGATAACTCTGCTAGGAGAGCCAGATGCACTAGAGGCAGGAGCAGAGGTGATGCTCTCAGAAGAGGTTCTCCTCACCTTCAAACAAAAACAATAATGGTCTGCCATTTTTAAAATCAACAAACAACAAGCAACCATAAAAAAACATTGAGAATCTTATTACAATAACATGAAATATTTATTTGTATTATTATTTATTAGTAATGTATTGACAATGTCTTTACTATAGCACCATGGATCTGCTGATAGCAGTGTTTATTTGCAGATGCTGTCCACATTGTTTTAGTGCCCTATTTACTTAAGAAATTTTGTAAATCCGTTAACAACAATATATTGAAAAAAAAGAATAATGTTTCAGAGCATTTAGTTCCTGGTCATACTGGACTGCAGGTGTCTTCAGTTACAGTTTGCTTAGTTTTACCTTACTCTTCTCCTCATTACGTGCTGCCTGTCTGCAAGGAGGATGCCAAATGGAAGAACCTTTAATAGAGAAAGCCACAAATAACTCAAAGTCCTTGTTAAAAAATACAGTGGCCCTAAGTATTTGACACTTAAGACACTCAAAATGGCTCAAAGTCATTCCGCTAGAATATAATTTTTCTCTTAACCATTTTTGCTATTATTTTTGACTAGCTGGTTTCATTATTAGTAGATTTCATCAATTATGAATACTGTATGTCACAATTGACAAACCTTTTTTAAAAAAGTATGTTTTTTATATCGTCTTTGAAATCAGGTTACACAGGTATCACAAAGACATACACTGCTGTTAAAAAGCTTAGAGTCAGTATGATTCATTTTAAAAGAATTAAATACTTTTATTTTGAAAGGATGCTATATACTGTTTAAATATTATATACCATTATAAATGTCATAACTATTACAGTTGCTGTTATCCTGAACTTTCTATTCATCCAAAAATCCAGAAAAAAAATATTACGCAGCAAAACTGTTTTCAACATTAATAATTAAAAGGAATGTTACCTGAGCACCAAATCAGCAATATAACAATAGTTTAGATTTTTAAGTGAGGCTTGATCTTTATTTTGGGCCCACTGTATCTTTAAACTACTTCAGCTCTTAATTCAATAAATATATTTTGCATAACTTATCTCCTCAGGAGTTAGCATGTTCAGATATACCACTATCAACTGGCATTCATAAACTAAGTAAGACAATCATTCCCCCTTTGAATGAGTCAGCAGTCTTTCATTTTATTTTAGCTAGATTGAAAAAAGGCTTCTAACTTATTCTGCTTTCTAAAAGAACATAAGGCTATAAATCTCCTTCAACAAACTGCAGAGCAGTAAGTTTCTGTGGTAGAGCTAATAAAGATACTGAAGTATTGCAATGTTTGAGGTAGGACACAAATAAATAAAATCACATTTATCTTATGTCAAATATGTATTTTGTTCTGTAGAATTTAAGACACATAATCTATGGAATGTTTTCAGGTTTTAGTGACTGGCCTGAGCTTTTAGCTTCATGTGACTTGTCTATTGCTGTTTAAAATACAAAACAATCTTTTCATTCTTGGTTTTGTGAGTACAGATGTGTTTTCTTAAGCATAAAACTCCACGTATACCAATACATACACAAATGATTACAAATCCTTGTCAGAAGCCCTCAGCTTTGTCTGTGCTTGTCTGTCTGGTTTCAGGGTCTAAATTTAAAGAACTTTGCAGAATGAGGAAAATGTTCTGACACAAATTATCAAATGAAATTCATCTCTTTAACCTAAGCTGTTGCTTACCATAGCCAGCAATAATTTTTTTCTTTTCTCTGATTGGATATTCTAATTCTTTTTTAATAATATAATCCACAAAAGGTTGACACATTAATTGTCACGTTAAAATAATTCACAAATGAAGAAGCAATCTTCAAAGAAACAATAGAAACAATCTTCATGATATTGAAAAAATTGTTTTGATTAAACATCATCAAATTTAACTGAATCAAATCTAAGTTTGATTATATTTAGAATACCTTGAAGGTACATCTCCTCCCCCTCCCCAAACATCTTGTCACAACGTACACATCTGGCACATGTGGGATGATAGTGTTTTTCTCCAGCCTGTAATAAACACAGAGCAGAGCATACATCAGTCTACTTCACTGCAAAAAACTCTCAATGACTATATGGGCCCTATCTTTCACCCGGCGCAATGCGACGCAAGGCGCAGCGTAAGTGTGTTTGCTAGTTTCAGTCCAGCGCCACATCGTTTAATTAGCAAATGCATTTGTGCTCATTTGTGCGCCCATGGGTGTGGTAGTCTAAAAAAAGAGGTGCGTTCAGGTGCATTGCTATTTTAAGGAGCTGAAAATAGACTGCGCCATAGACCAACTCAAACCTGGTCTAAAGTCTGGCGCAATGCTTTTTCTTTGTTATTAGAAGAGCGTGTCAGTATAGGCAGGTCCACAAAGCCCGTAAACACTGCTTATTAAACACAGGGACGCACAGCAGCACACAAACATGCCAAATATTAAAAATTAAAGGATTGCAATTCATAAGAATGTTTTGTAGGCTAATTATATATATAAATAAATGCCTACATGTCATAATGGATAGTCATCACATGTATCAGAATTAGGTTAATCTATTTGCTCGCACACGAGCAGCTCTGTTTCATCTCGGAGACGCGTTCTGTCTTTGCACTTGCCAAATTCCGCCATGTAAATAGCAAATCCGTTATGGCATGAGCTTAGGACTACCCGTTCAGACCATGCACCAACCGTTTTTCCGTCATTAAAATAGCAAAAGTGGATTTGGACACGCCCTGAGTGCACCTGTGCGTGTGTTTTAAACTTTGCGCTTAGATCGTTAAAATAGGGCCCTATTGTGTACATATAGGTGGATTATTAAGATGTTTGTCGTAATCCTCTTGACAATGTAATTTTTTCACATTGTGTAATGCAGTTCAAATGCTAATGTGATAGCAGTAGGCAGGGGGACAACATACAGTAGAGGCACCACAGACTGCCACACTTCACTTCTGATGGCCACATCTGTTTCATTTTAAAACTTCTACCAGACAACTATGCACAAATGGCTTTCTGTATTGCTTGAGTGGATTTGCCTCAGTAGGTTTATGGTACTGTGCTGAAAAGCTCCCAATCAATGCTTCAGAGTAGACAGGGCTTTATTCTCTTTCTGTTACAAACTGTACAACAACAAATTAAAAAAAATCCCCTCAAATACATGATAAAAACCTTTACCTTTAATTACCTCAATACCCTGATGCTGTTTAGGCTTGTAAACTGGCATTACTCCTGAAAGGTGGGCTAATCATTCTGGCTAACATAAGAATACCTGTATCAACTAGTCTTCAGTTCATGTAAAAAATGTTGCCGAGGGCAAAACAATATGCCAATATATTGTTTTGCATAACTTATTTTAATTTACATCTGTTCAAAGCATCTGGCATGGAAATTGTGCAGTTAAAACTACCATCCTAAACCATGATGTCACACTGTGACTTGAAATAATTTTGGGTTACTGAGAGCAAGTGGCAGTGCCAATGGACAGTCACTATTAGCAACAGTGTCCCACTCCTGACACACACAGATACATTTATTTATAGAGCTTCAAACTACACAAAGTTATTTATGTAGTTATTTATGTATATGTGACAGATATGAAATACACACCTAACCTATCTTATTCATATGAGACCACCCAATGGGAAACTTAGCAGATACAAAGAACAACTACATCAATAGGTTGCTTATAAGGGTGTAACACAATAGCTGTTTAAAGAAAAATAAGGTAGAGTTTGCATGTAAGAACAAAAGAGAGTGAACAAAACAGAAAATGTGAGAGAGAGATGGAATATGAGGAGATATATTGTTCTATAATGTAATTAGGCTTCAGATGGGTTGTGAATTGACTGTCTGAGATTGTCTTTGTAAGCACCCACTCAGTTTCTTCCCTATCCAATATGACCACTGGGATTATAGAGTACAAGAATCAAGCATTAACAATCCATTTTACTCATGTGATATATTTCAGAGTGAAACACAATATTTGATAAGAAAAGCATGAATTAATAGTATCAATTGGGAATTAACTGTGGCCAGAATCATCCCTGAATTAGTTTTGTAGCTTTATTTCTATGTTTGTTCACTTTGAGACAAGTTAGGTTTTATGCCAGTGCACTCTTAAAAGTTGACTTTTTTTAGGCATAAATGCAAAAGCAGGGCTCAACACTTTCTTTTCTTTTTAGGAGCACTTGTACTCCTAATTAAAAATTTTTTAGAAACAACCCACATTACGAGGTGATACTGTATCTGACTCCTTAAAGTAATTTACAGGGGCAACATTTTAACCTTTGTAATTACATATTTTCTATCATTATTAAAAGTATGTCATCTTTTATGTCTAATTAAAAAATGTTATAAGCTTTTTCAAAATGTATAATTAAAGCAACAGAATAAGAACATATACAGTCATGGACAAAAATATCGGCACCCTAGGTAAATATGATCAAATAAGGCTATGGAATCTGCATTGTTAATCCTTTTATATTAAATCTAAGAACAAGTCAAACTTTTGTTCGTTATCTGGCTCGGCTCGGTGTTCATCTTCAGTTCTCTCTTCACAGCAGTTCAGTCAGTGTACTGTTTGAGTAAATGAATTACTCTGGGATATTGGTTTGTTTGAACTCAGAGGGAGTGTCAGCCACATTAAAAAAGTTAACAGCTTAAGTCATTTGTGGATTAATGCTTATTGGAGACGTGAACAGTTTAAAACGATTCACTTCGATTTGGTGAACTGGTTCAAAAAGATCCGGTTACATCGAATGATTCGCTCGCGAACCGGATATCACAGACTGCTTTGTTTTGAACTCTCTCACAACAGACCCGGAAGAGAATACAATGCTGAATAAAGTCGTCGTTTTTGCTATTTTTGGACCAAAATGTATTTTCGATGCTTCATAAAATTCTAACTGACCCTCTGATGTCACATGGACTACTTTGATGATGTTTTTCTTACCTTTCTGGACATGGACAGTATACCGTACACACAGTTTCAATGGAGGGACTGAGAGCTCTTAGACTCAATCTAAAATAACTTAAACTGTGTTCCGAAGATAAACGGAGGTCTCACGGGTTTGGAGCGACATGAAGGTGAGTTATTAATGACATAATTTTGATTATTGGGTGAACTAACCCTTTAATTGTGGCCAATGTGTATTAGATAAAAACATTTTTTTTTCATAATGATATTTCCCCCCATTTTAAATTCTTAATATCCAATGAAAGGTTAGATTTTTGTGATTTTTTTAAAATAAAAGATCAAAAGGATTAACAATGCAGAAAAATTTTCACAGCCTTCTTTGATCAAATTTACCATGGGGGCCAATATTTTTGGTCATGACTGTACATATACACCTAGGATGCATCGATGGTGAGTAAAAAACAGGCTAATTTTCATTTTTGGGTGAACTAACCCTTTATAGGATACCCAACAAATAGAAAAGATTTCTTCAAACCTCAAGTACTTTTCCAGTGATGTATTTCTTGCAGGTTTCACACTGGATGCCGAACATGGCATGGTAGTCTGCCTCACAGTAGGGAATTCCATCCCTGCAAAACATCAACACACATGATGTATTTCACTTGAACTCAAGGATGGTGACAGATCTCTGTATGCTCTCTGGTCTTGAGAATCCCGTTCTTTTATATTAGAGCACATCAAAAAACGTTGAGTCATTCTACGGGGTTCAGCAGGCTCGCAGATTCCCATATCACATTACTATGATCAATAAAGCACATACAAGCACCCATCTACACATTTACATGCAGAGCAGAGTAAGAGTGGGACTAACATGCTGATATATTCTGCATTTAGCACTTTATTGCACACTTTGCACTTGAAGCAGCCAAGATGCCAGTGTTTGTCCAATGCCACCAGAGACTGCTCATTTTTAAACTCCTTTCCACAGCCACAGCAATCTGCAGAGAGAGCAAAACAAAGTGTAGTGTATTACTAATTAAATGGCAGGGAGAGCTGTCATTGCATGCATTTAGGAAATGAATAAATGAGTGAGTGAATGTGTGTGTGAGAGAGAAAGAGGCTAACATAGAATGGAACAGACTGCAATGCAGAAACACAGAGAACTTACTGTGCACAGCCTGTGGGGGTGCCATGCTGTTGACTGGCTGAATGCATTTCTCACAAACACACTCCTTTCCATTAAACGTCACGCGGCCCCCAGCTGGAAATGGCTGCCTGCCAGAAATACACACACACATGGTCACCTCATCATTCACTTAAGTTATAAAGTCACTCTCACATTAGGATGAACTTTAAACTAGTTTCTCAAAGGCCTAGTTCACCCCAAATTTTATTTACATGTACTAAAAAAAGGAAGCTTTCTATTTACTAAGGGAGACATTTAGCATAAATTTAAAAGCAATGAGGATGGATGCTGTCATGTATCAAAACCTGCACTGGAAAATCTACTGAGCCTCCTCCTCTTTCTCCATTCTCTTTCAACATAGTTACAGTCTCCAAAAAATGTCAAAAAAAAAAAAATACTAATTTGGATATTTGCATATTCAAACTACCCCATCACAACCAGTTATGACACACGTTTTTAGTGAATAATTACAAAAATTTCAGTCTGTCCTTCACACAGAAAAGCCAATCAAAAGATTCAAGTTGTCACATATAGAATTGCAAACCTACTTTTTTGATGCTTTGTTTTGTCATTTTTAGAGCTTGACAGCCCATTCAGTGTAAAACTGATTGCCATAAAACAATAAAAGTAAAAGTTTTAAATAAAAACAATATTTTTGAGTACTGTAACTTAATTAATTTGAGTTGACAAAAAAAAAAGATTTCCTGACAAAAAAAATAACTATAAACTATTGTGTAGTTTATTGTGTAGCTTAAACTAATCATATTAAATAAAAAATATTATTCCAAAGATCAAATTAACTAACATTGCTTTTCAAATAAAGCAGGATGCAGCATTTATAGTCTTGATATTAGTAAATTTCACTGAAAATACACAGTAAAAATACCTTTTACATTCCACAGAAGTTTCATGTTAATTAATCAAATATTATTAACTTAATTTTCTGGTGCTACAGCACAATGAATAAGACCTCTTAGTTGAAGCAGGCCATCTTAAGACAGGCTTGATGGCACATGTCCAATCATCTCTTTGGCTGATAGTTCATTACAGAGCTGATGATCTCACGGTATGTTGATCATCAGCTCTCATGCTCACATCACCCAATGTAAGAGTGAATGTCTAAGTCCTATTAACACACTATTGCCCGATACTGAATTTTAATCTTATGTGCTACTTACTCTCTGTTATCCAAAACTCTGGATGGATGCTGGTTGTCTGTTTTTCTTGGTATAACAATAAATACTCTGTTGCTTTGGTTGTTAGCCCAGTCAAGTTTGTAAAAATGCCATCATTTTAAAACAAGAGCTGTTCTGTAGACCTCTGTTCACATGTACTAGCCTGCCATTATAGTTGTAATAATTGCAGTAATGCTAGAAATGGCAAAGAAACAATATGTGTTGGAATAGAGTCATCCAGAGTAACTACAAATTAGGTATTTACGAGGTGATTTAAGATTCAGTCGCACCCAAGATACCAACTGGGTACACTGTGTCCACAGAAACATAGGCATCGCTATGGAAATGTAGGAGGGACTCATTCTGAGCAACGTCACATGCACATACACAACATCCATTCAGAGACTGAGGGACACCCTACTCCACTCTGGAAATAAGTGGCCCGGGAGCAGAGCATACACTTAACATTCTTACTGAAAGCTGATGGGTCCCCTTTCCTTACCCTTCCTAAGTAACAAGATTGCCTTGCCATAAAATTCACTCACACAGTCAGTGGAAGAAAATTTCAAAACAAAACACCACAAATGGCAGCTACACTAGATAGCATTAATGTATACACTGAAACTCAATAAGTACACTTACTTTGAATCTCCATGAGATATAAATGGTTTTTGTCAGGAAGTGCTGAGTTTGATAAAGATGCATTTGACGCATGATTGGTCATCTAAAAGCTTTGAAAAGTTTTGTATTTGTAATAATAAAGATAAACTAATTGCAATAATAATATGTATTATTTCACAATAAAATAAAACAAATATTTAATAATAATTATGAATAATAATGAATAATTGGCTGACCAACGTTCTAAGGTGTCCTATTATTTTCAAGGAAATGCACGGCTAAAGTTCCAGGCAAGTCTTAACCGTGCTACACGTGTATATCACTCCACCAAATTACCCCACAGATACACTGACCAAGCGACAATAGTTAACAATCAACAATATAAAAATTACTAAGCCTCCCATGGCCATAGCCAGCGATGAGGTCGCTGCGGTCTGGACCTCAAAAATAACATTTGTTCTCTAAATGAGTAATTTTCTGTTAAAAATATTGAAATATGCTTTTGACCACAGTATCGGACCGAGTCACAAAACACACTCACTGCCAATCAGCAGTAAGGGGAGTGAGGTAGGACCCACATAAATATTTGAGTAGCTTTCCAGTGGTGGAGAGAACTCAAGGAGCAGGAAGGCCTGGCATCGGATGCCAAGGTTGCTTCTTGAACATGAAATACGTTTACTTTTATGTTGATTTACAATAGTAACACACATTGCTTTTTACCTATTGATGACATCATACCCTCGTTCGGCAGGCATGGCAGATTCCGCCATCATCGCTGCCAGAGTGGTGTACATATGCATGGGCGGAGTTATTAAAATAGGGGCAAGGTCCTGCTGGGGTATGGGCGTGTTTGTTTTGGTGCTTTCATATATCAACATCGTTTGGAAAAAAATTGCTTAGTGCACCTTTAATGTTGGTGAACTTGAAAAACAGTGTGTACTGACATCTTTCTGCATTGAAACAAGATAGCCTTTGATGTTCATTGTTTATTTTGTGCTATAACTAGTAAAGAGGAAGAAATGATCGGTTCACGTGCTGCTTGAAATGAGGCGAGAAATAAGATTTTGTTCCATACCTAAAGTAACCTGCTCTGTCTAGTCTGTTGGCGCATTGCTCGTGTCCTCTTTGGACACTAAATTTTTACTGTATTTTTTACTGCTTGAGAACATGTGTGGAATTAGAACGCCATGGCTTTTGGGACATAGCAACAGTAACAAAGAGTGGCTGTTCTTTGTGAAAGGTCAATTTCGGAGGTTGGGATGGTTTTTTTTTTCAGTTTATGTTTTCATAGCAATATGTCAACACTGCATCGCCAGCACTTAAACTGACAGAAATCAAAAAGGCCACAGACATGTTATTGCTGACAAAATACCACATACAGTTACACAAACACAAAAAAACATCATGTTATTATCCGTCAGAAATGTTATTAATGCTATCAAAAACAGTCGCATTTAACACTAGTACACAGATCTGTAGAATACGCAGGTTATGAAGCCTCCGTTGCTAGGACAATGTTTTTAAAACTAACAATGGAGGCGTGGGATGAGATGCATAAGAAATTAGTCCTACAGGTTAAAGTGTTTTCAGAATCAGAATCAGAAAGAGCTTTATTTTTGTTTTAAAGACAAAAACCTGACGACTATCCTGAAAAACAACTGAACAATGTTTAGAGTTATTGTAACCGTAGTCTAAGTGCAGTAATTGACAACGGGGCATTACATTATAAGAAAATAATGCACACCCAAAGTTATTTTCTAATAATTCAATGGGCATTCTAGACATTTCAAGATAGTACTCAGGTTCTCTTACGAGAATTCTCTTGTACTGCGTCTTAGCTAAGACGCTACGGGAAAAGTCTCTTTTCACGATACACTGAAGCAAAAAATTATCCTTAATTTTGAATTATTGTAAAGAGCATTTGCAGCAGCACACAGCCATAGGCAAGACGGCTCGCTCGCTCATTGGCTGCTCTGCGGCAACTGCATAAGCCTATCGAGCGCAGGCTGATGCAACATCAGACCAATGAGGGCACTGCCGTTCCTGCTGCGCGTTCTGTCAGAGCTTTTGTTTTGCAATATGTTATTTTGGCCACTAGAGGTCCCCAATGTGCCCTCATGTCAACATTGTGCCTTTCGTAATCAGTTTTATTGTTTTCACATGTTTCTCATTCTGGGCTGTCTATTTAAGCTGATCACTTCCTTTGCATCTTTGCTTGGTTATTGTTCCTAAGCAAGTTGCTGCTGTAAGTCTGCTCTAGTTCCAAGATCTATTCTTTGAAAGTATTTTTGAATTGTTTTCCTGTGACTAGTTTTGCTGTTTTTCTCTGAGTTTTTGTTTTGGAGATTATTTTACTATTTTTGACCCTTTCTGGTCTGAAGATTTTCCTGTTTTGTAACCTAACTCTATACAAATGACATTTTGTTCCCTTCTGCTTTTTTGTTAAATAAACTCTTCTGAGTTAAGTTAAGAAGGCGTCTGACTATTGGGTTCAACTACCTCCTGTGGCTCAGCGGTAGAAATTAAGACTTTGGCATCAGAGACCCAAGTTCGAGCCCCGGTCCTGACAGAATAACCAAGCCACATTATGAACCCAGAGGCGCCAAATCCTCAAGAACTCCTTGCCACAGTTGCTCAGTATGAGTCCACAGTCCAACGCCATGAGTCAGCTCTAGTTCAGCAGGAGACTTTGATGGCTAGACACTCCCAGTTGCTGTCTGATCTCATGACTTCTGTCCGTCAGATCTTTGACCGGCTGCCCTCTACCTCAGTTGCTGCTTCTACTGCTGCCTCTGTACCCCTTCCAGATTCTTGAGTGCTCTCTCCTCTAAGTGAACCCTGCCTACCTCCACCACAACATTTCTCAGGTGACCCCAGTGCATGTGATGGGTTCCTGACTCAATGCTCTCTCACGTTTGAACTACAACCATCGTCCTTCCCCTCAGATCGGGCCAAGATCGCATATGTTATCACCCTCGTTTCTGGTAAAGCTCTTTCTTGGGCAACCGCGGTCTGGAAGGCACAAGCCCCCTTCTGTACAAGTTATTCTGCATTCGAAAAGGAGTTCAAGCGAGTCTTCAATCACCCCTTCAGTGGCCAACAAGCCTCAAAGAGACTTCTCACCCTCCGTCAAGGAAATGGCAGTGCAGCTGAATATGCCATTCAGTTTCGGACCGTTGCAGCAGGGAGTGGTTGGAACAATGAGGCCCTCATGGTGTGTTTCCTTAATGGTCTGTCAGAGGCAATCAAGGATGATCTGGCTACCAGAGAACCTGCTGTTGATTTGGAAACTCTTATGGATCAAGCAATCCGGCTGGATAATCACCTGAGAGAGAGAAGCCGGAACCGCCCATCTGTTTCCTCATTGTCTGCCAGTCCAGCTCTTGCTCAAATGCCACCAGTGCCCCAAGATTCTTCGGAACCCATGCAATTGGGTAGGGCTAGGCTTTCCCCCTCGGAACGAGACCGTCGTATGAGAGAGCGCTGTTGTCTATATTGTGGATTGTATGGTCATTTTCGCTCCACCTGCCCCGAGCTTTCGGGAAACTCCCAGTACCGTACAGGCAGGGAAGGACTGTGACAGGAGTTACACGCACCACTTCACCTTCCAACTCTGGGCTGTTCCTTCCTATCACACTCACTTGGAGAGAACAAAAACACAAACTCAATGCATTGATTGATTCTGACGCTGCCGGGAACTTCATGGATGTTTCTCTTGCTAAGAGTCTCCAGATCCCTACTTATTCTCTTTCTGCACCCCTAACTGTGACAGCCTTGGATGGAAGACCATTGTCTCCCGGGAAAGTAACCCACCTCACCTCTCTCCTTGGTCTCACCACTTACCAGCACCAGGAGAGAATGTGCTTTCACCTTATACAGTCTCCAGAGTTCCATGTTATCCTCGGTCACCCATGGCTTCTCCAGCATAATCCACACTTTGACTGGTCCACTGGCACTGTTCTCAGTTGGGGTCCCACCTGTCAGACTAAATGCTTGGCCCAGAACCCTCCTGACCCTATTCTCGAGTCCCAAGAAACCCTAGATCTGTCTCAAGTCCCTGCTCAGTACCACCACCTCAAAGCATTGTTCAGTAAAAGGAAGGCCATCATTGAGTTATTCCCAGGTACCTGTCCCCCCAGAGGTCGTATATTCTCTTTGTCTCCCCCTGAACGAACTGCTATGGATAGAAACATTAATGAAGCTCTTGTGGCAGGCATCATCCAACCATCCACTTCCCCTGCTGGAGCTGGATTATTTTTTGTTGGGAAGAAGGATGGCGGACTTCGACCATGTATCGATTACAGGGGCCTTAATAAGATAACCATTCGAAACCGCTATCCCTTGCCACTAATGACAACTGCATTTGAAATTCTGCAAGAAGCCTCCATCTTCACTAAGCTTGACTTGCGCAATGCCTACCATCTTGTGCGCATTAGGCAGGGAGATGAGTGGAAAACTGCCTTCAACACGCCCACTGGGCACTATGAATATTTAGTTATGCCCTTTGGCCTCACTAATGCTCCCGCAGTATTTCAAGCTCTCATCAATGATGTCCTCAGAGACATGTTAAACCAATTTGTGTTTGTCTACTTAGACGATATCCTCATCTTCTCGAGTTCCCTCCAAGAGCATGTAAAACACGTCAGTAAGGTGCTGAGACACCTTCTTGATAACCATCTTTATGTTAAACCTGAGAAATGTGAGTTTCATGTGACCAAAGTTCAGTTCCTGGGGTTCATCATCAAGCCTGGCCAAATACAAATGGATCCTCAAAAGGTTCAAGCTGTTGTGGATTGGCCCTCCCCCTCATCGGTAAAAGAGGTACAGCGTTTCCTTGGCTTTGCCAATTTTTATCGCAAATTCATCCGGAACTTCAGTACTGTGGCGGCTCCTTTATCTGCCCTCACCAAGGGGAACACTACCAACTTTTCTTGGGGACCTGAAGCAGAGTTGGCTTTCAACAAACTAAAGAACTATTTCACCTCTGCACCTATTCTCATTCTCCCTAACCCAGATAGACCATTCATCGTGGAGGTCGATGCTTCAGATGTAGGGGTTGGAGCGGTATTATCCCAGAGAGGAGAGGACAACAAGCTGCATCCATGTGCATTCCTTTCCCACCGCCTTACACCAACTGAGAGGAACTATCATGTAGGGGATCGAGAGTTACTGGCAGTCAAGTTAGCGCTTGAAGAGTGGAGACATTGGCTTGAGGGGGCCAAACACCCATCCAAGTACTCACGGACCACAAAAATCTGGAATATATTCAGCAGGCAAAGCGAATCAACCCCCGCCAGGCACGTTGGTCCTTATTCTTCAATAGATTCCAGTTCATCTTGTCCTACCGCCCCAGCTCTAAGAACCTAAAGCCCGATGCTTTGTCCCGAGCATATGTCAAAACTCCACAGGAAGATTGTGTTGCATCAATTATCCCCAGTTCCAAGATATTAGCTCCTATCAGGTGGAATCTGGAAGATACAGTAAAACAATCCCAAGCCAGAGAACCAGACCCAGGAGGGGGGCCAACCCACTGTCTGTTTGTCCCTAAAGCTGTCTGCTCTCAGATCCTCCAGTGGGGACACTCCTCTCGTCTCACTTGTCATCCTGGTACCTCACGCACTCTTGAGTTCCTCCAAAGATGATTTTGGTGGCCAACTATTAAGGAAGATGTGACCGCATTTGTGAATGCATGTCCCACATGCAACCAAAATAAAATCTCTCACCGTTCTCCTCAAGGGCTATTGCACCTTCTCTCCATACCTCATAGACCTTGGTCCCACCTTTCCATGGATTTTATCACTGGTCTTCCACTATCACAAGGCAACACCACTATCATGGTCATAGTAGATAGATTCTCCAAGGCCGCCAGATTTATTCCTCTGCCTAAACTACCCACCGCAAAAGAAACTGCTGAATTGGTTATAAACCATGTATTCAGAGTCTTTGGAATTCCATAAGACATCGTCTCTGATCGAGGACCCCAGTTTTCCTCCCGATTCTGGCGGGCTTTTTGTCAATCTCTGGGGGCTACAGTGAGCCTGTCTTCTGGGTTTCACCCTGAGTCCAATGGACAAACAGAGCGGCTTAATCAAGATCTTGAGACTAAACTGAGATGTATGGCAGCTAACAATCCTTCCTCTTGGTCTTCATTCATCATGTGGGCAGAATACGCACACAATACCCTTCGCTCCTCTGCTACAGGCATGTCCCCTTTCGAGTGCCAGTTCGGGTACACCCCTCCACTATTCCCTGAACAAGAGGTGGAGGTTGCAGTTCCCTCTGCTCATCAATTTGTTAGACGCTGCTGCCTGACATGGAAAAAAGCTAGACTCAAGCTCCTTAGGGCCTCTCAGCAGTACAAGCGCCAGGCTAATCGCAGACGCAGACCTGCCCCCACTCTGCGCCCTGGTCATGTCTCCCTGTTAAAACCTGTTTTGTCTTCTCCTTTTCTTGCGACAGGTAGACCTCCTCCTCCTCGTATCATTGGGGGCCAGCCAGCTTACACAGTCCACAGAATACTAGATGTCCGTCAAGTACGTGGGTCCCGGCAGTATCTTGTGGACTGGGAAGGCTATGGTCCCGAGGAGCGCTCCTGGGTTCCTGCCAAGGACATCTTAGACCCCAAACTAGTGCAAGAATTTTATGCTCGCAAATATGTTATTTTGGTCACTAGAGGTCCCCAATGTGCCCTCATGTCAACATTGTGCCTTTCGTAATCAGTTTTATTGTTTTCACATGTTTCTCATTCTGGGCTGTCTATTTAAGCTGATCACTTCCTTTGCATCTTTGCTTGGTTATTGTTCCTAAGCAAGTTGCTGCTGTAAGTCTGCTCTAGTTCCAAGATCTATTCTTTGAAAGTATTTTTGAATTGTTTTCCTGTGACTAGTTTTGCTGTTTTTCTCTGAGTTTTTGTTTTGGAGATTATTTTACTATTTTTGACCCTTTCTGGTCTGAAGATTTTCCTGTTTTGTAACCTAACTCTATACAAATGACATTTTGTTCCCTTCTGCTTTTTTGTTAATAAACTCTTCTGAGTTAAGTTAAGAAGGCGTCTGACTATTGGGTTCAACTACCTCCTGTGGCTCAGCGGTAGAAATTAAGACTGTGGCATCAGAGACCCAAGTTCGAGCCCCCTGGTCCTGACTGCGTTCTGGCACCTATATCCTTTTCTGCATCCTCGTGTGTGTGTTCGCCCTGCGACACACACTTGTAAAAGAGCTGCGTCTTTTTAAAGATGCCATCTTGCGGCTCGTGCAGAGCCCCGCTCAGCGAGGGAGACCGTCACGTCATCTGTGTCTCCTGTCTGGGTGAGGATCATGCAGCGCTCGCGCTCGCTGACGGCGGCTGCCCTCACTGCGAGCTGTTGCCAATGGTGACTCTGAGGACTCGCATGGCATTTTTCTCCGAGCCTGCATTCCCCGCTGCTGACATCGAGAAGGAGCTGATGCGAGTGCTCACGCTGGCCGCGAAGAGTCTCGGCCTCGAGTGGTCTGCACCAGCTCCCCCCTCTCGTTCGCGGCTGGATGGTAGCTTTCTTCAGGATGAGCGTACGTCCCCGAACTCAAAGCCCGCCCCATTTCTTCCTGAGCTTCACGAAGAGGTGGCAAAGGCTTGGAACGCTCCATACTCAGCGCGAACTCGTTCGTCTGTTTCACCAGCATTCTCCACATTGGATGATACTAAAAAACAGAGGCTACCAGTCACTTCCGTCGGTGGAACAGGCGATAGCGACGCACCTTTGCCCGCCCTCTGCTGGACGGCGGACGAAAGCGGTGTTGCCATCTAAAGCCTGCCGCATGGCGTCATCTCTGCTCGTGCGGATCTTTTCTGCTGCTGGGCAGGCTGCGTCTGCACTACACACCATGGCCACGCTGCAGATATTTCAAGGTGATCTCCTCCGTAAGCTGGACAAGATGGGACCTGAGGCTATCTGTCTCGCGTATTTGAGGAGTGCTTCGGATCTCTCTTTTCGCGCTACTAAGTCCGCTGCACAGGCCATGGGACGAGTTATGGCTTCCGCTACTGTGGCTGAGAGGCATCTATGGCTGACGCTATCAGACATGGCAGAGTCTGAACGCACTGCGTTCCTCGACGCCCTGCTGACTCCCGCTGGCCTCTTCGGATCTTCTGTCAACGAGTTCGTTGAGAGATTCGTCGAGGACCAGAAAGCGTCAAGCACTTCCTTCCGAAGCGCTCCGGTTCTGCAGCGAGTCGTGCTAGACCGGCCCCGCAAAGCTCTCAGCCACACCCCTCGCCTCCTGCTGCTTCATCGCAACAGCGTCAGCAACGCAGCTCGAGACCCCGCTCTCGCTCTGCTGGCCGTCGCCCCGCGCCGCGGGGACCACGGCAGAGGATTACGGTGAGGCCGGAAGCCCCGAAGTCATCAAATATATTCAAATACAGATAGCGTCACGTCACAGGCGATACTTGAGATTCGCCTTCGAGGGCCAGACATACCAGTATACAGTCCTGCCGTTCGGCTTGTCCATGGCTCCTCGTACGTTTACGAGGTGCATGGAAGCAGCGCTCGCTCCTCTCAGACTCAGAGGCATGCGAGTGCCGAACTATTTGGACGACTGGCTGATTCTGGCTCAATCACGATCAGAGCTCGTGGAACACAGGGCCATTTTACTCGATCACCTCGAGAAACTCTGTCTCAGTGTCAACTGGACGAAGAGTTCGCTGAACCCCAGTCAGACGATACTGTTTCTGGGTATAGCTCTGGACTCATGCTCCATGACGGCGCGGCTGTCGCCACAGCGCGCATTGGGCATTCAGCGCACAGCGAGCTCTCTCCGCTGCGGCGCGACCTTCTCGCTCAGAGAATTTTAGAAGATGCTAGGTCTCATGGCCTCAACATCACCAGTTCTTCAGTTGGGCCTGCTCCGCATGCGCCCCTTGCAGTTCTGGCTGAAAGCGCGAGTACCGCGCAGAGCGTGGATATCCGGTCAGTTGCGTCTCAAGGTCAATCAGAGCTGTGTTACAGCCTTGAAACCCTGGACAGCGAACGACTGGTACCAATCAGGTGTAAGCCTGGGGACTTCCTCGAAAGTGAAAGTGGTGTCGACGGATGCCACCACTTCGGGATGGGGAGCGCTGCTCGAGGGCAGACCATTCTTTGGCCTGTGGTCAGAACGGGAAAAGCTCCAACATATCAACTGTCTGGAAATGCTGGCAGTGGAGAGCGCGCTGACGCGCTTTTGTCCCCGAATCAAGGGCCACCACGTCTTAGTCCGTTCGGACAACATGTCTGTGGTGTCCTACATAAATCGCCAGGGCGGTCTCAGGTCCCGAAACCTGTTCAGGTTGGCGGAGCGCCTCCAACTTGTGCTCGCTGAGAGCAGTTCATGTGCCTGGGCTACAGAATCTGGGTCCAGACAGACTGTCCAGAAACAACATTCCCACGGGCGAATGGTCTCTACACCCACAGACAGTCCAGCTGCTGTGGGAGAGATTTGGCAGGGCGGAAGTGGACCGGAGTTGTGGTCCCTCCATGTGTGGGCGCTCAACGGTTACCCGCTGATCTCTCAGTGGGAGTGCTAAATACTATCACTCAGGCTAGAGCGCTGTCGGCTCGATGGCTATATGCCTCGAAGTGGTCAGTATTCTCCAGCTGGTGCACAGCTCGGGGACGTTCACCCCTTAGTTGTGAGGTGACGGAGGTTCTCTCCTTCCTACAGGAGCTGTTGGATAAGGGCAGAGCCCCCTCCATGCTCAAAGTTTACGTTGCGGCTATCGCAGCGTTTTCCGAGACAACGCTCGGTCAGTCAATAGGAAGGAACAATTTGGTCATCCGCTTCCTTAGAGGAGCTACGAGGCTGAATCCTCCCAGACCTCCGTCAGTCCCTGTATGGGACCTCTTGACGGTTTTGGAGGCCATGAAAGGTTCCCCTTTCGAGCCTATCCGAACGATTAGCCTCAAACATCTGTCATTCAAGACAGTGTTCTTGTTGGCTCTCGCTTCAGTGAAGCGTGTGGGTGACCTGCACGCGCTCTCGGTGAGCCCGACGTGCCTGGAGTTTGGGCCTAATGACTCAAGAGTCATACTCAAACCTAGGCACGGTTATGTGCCGAAATCCCTCAACACACCGTTTCGGGCTCAGGTTATTTCCCTGTCTGCCCTGTCGGTGTCAGAAGAGGATGGAGACTCAAGTCTTCTTTGCCCCGTTAGGGTTTTAAGAGCTTATGTGTCTCGCTCTGCTGTCTTCAGACAGACTGAGCAGCTGTTTGTCTGGTTCAGTGGACGTTCCAAGGGAATGGCGGTTTCGAAACAGAGCCTATCCAGATGGATAGTTGATGCTATAGCGTTAGCTTACACTTCCAGGGGCCTTCAGTGCCCACTGGGTGTCAGAGCACACTCCACAAGAGGCGTCGCCTCATCGTGGGCGTGGTCTAGTGGGATTTTCTTACAGGATATATGTATGGCGGCAGGATGGGCCTCGCCCTCTACATTTATCAGGTTCTATAACCTAGAGGTTCCCGCTCTGCAAGCAAAGCTGTTGTCGGTATAGTTGAATCAGTGTCCTGATTGGAACTCTGAGATCGCAAGCGCGATGCGCTGCCGACTGTTATATGGGCAGTATTGCGTAAGACCCACATTCCCACATTGGTCAGGCCTTGCCTTGAATATGTGATGTCATATTGCCGACCGCTATACGAACGCTGCTAGATATGGGACGGAGGGTTTCCCCCTCCTGTTCTAGGACTCTCTGTGAGTCCCTCTGGTGATTGTGCACTGTAAATCCTGGGCGTCGCTGCAAGGTTTATTGGTGTGTGATCTCTGCACGCACGGTGCTTTACATTGGGTTCCCGTAGCGTCTTAGCTAAGACGCAGTACGAGAGAACTCTCGTAAGAGAACGTACTCGGTTACTAATGTAACCTCGGTTCTCTCTAGAAGAGGGAACGAGTACTGCGTTCTCTGCCATGCGTACGATTCACTCTGGTTCGCTTCGGCGATGAAATAAATCAGGTGAGTCAGCCTTTTCGAGCTCCCTTTAGTGAGTGAGTGAGTGAGTGAAGTGACATTCAGCCAAGTATGGTGACTAGGGCTGCAACTAACGGTTATTTTGATAATCGATTAATCTGTCGATTATTTTTACGATTAATCGATTAATCGGTTTATGTACTTATATTTTAGTTTTCCCCATTTTTTCCCCAAGTAAATTATTAATAAATGGTCTTTATTCTTCAGCATAGATTTTTAAGAGATTTTAACCATTTTGCACTGTCATATCCTAATCAAAAATATACCTGGAGTTGTTTTATTGTGTTAGTAATCCTTTGTCGAACTCTTCTGCAATCAGAACACTGACCCATACTCTAGCAAATTTCACAAGGAGATTTAAAATAATGTTTTCACCATGGCAGTCCTTAGAGCTCCTAAAGTAGTTTAACATCCCGAACGAAGCTTATTAAGGAATCTTTCAGAACATATTTTCACGAAGAATAAGGATAAAACAGAATAAAATTGCAGTGCATTGTATTTTATTATTTACTGGGAAACAGCTTTATAGCTTTTGCTGTGAAATTGTAAACAATCCTTCGAATAAAGTGCTAATGGCATGAAACCTGAATGGAACTCACAATTTAAAGTAAAAACCATCAGAAGGTTGTCCAGAAAAAAAAATTGGACACACACAAAAAACCTGCTGTGTGAAAAAGAGCAGTGAATACTTAGAAAAAAAGTGCATTTCAAATATCTTTAAACATTTACCCCTCTCATTCAGTCATAATTAGGCTGCACGACTGAATTTTGAACTGGTAAACGACAAACTGATCACAGAACATGTTTGTAAAGCTTTAAATGTTAACTGTTAAAAAGCAATGTTATCAGCTTTTACGACTAAACATTTGCAAACAACATTGTACTGGAGAATCTGCACAAATAAAAGTCTTGCGCGCAAAAGACGCGATATGTGAACGTCCCCTTAAACAGTTCAGTAGTGCAGAGTTTACAGGTTACTCTTCTTTTTTGAAGGCTCAAAGTAAAGTACTCCCAGTCTCCCACATCCCGCTAAATGCTGCAGAGACGCTGTTCGGGAAGCACGTGACATAAAACGAGGCCAGCTATTGGCTATTCGCTACTTCTCCTGCTGTACTGGCTGAGTAAAACCTCCGGTGGCTCATTACTGCCACACTTTGGTCACCGCAGATTTGAAATATGCACGAAATTAGCCGCTTACGGCAAATAAAAGTTATTTAGCAACGAATCGATGACTAAATTAGTTGACAACTATTTTAATAATCGATTTTTATCGATTAAATCGATTCGTTGTTTCAGCTCTAATGGTGACCCATACTCAGAATTTGTGCTCTGCATTTAACCCATCCGAAGTGCACACACACAGAGCAGTGAACACACACACACACTGTGAGCACACACCCGGAGCAGTGGGCAGCCTTTTTTATGCTGCGGCGCCCGGGGAGCAGTTGGGGGTTCGATGCCTTGCTCAAGGGCACCTAAGTCGTGGTATTGAGGGTGGAGAGAGAACTGTACATGCACTCCCCCCACCCACAATTCCTGCCGGCCCGGGACTCGAACTCACAACCTTTTCGATTGGGAGTCCGACTCTCTAACCATTAGGCCACGACTTCCCTTAACCCTTCCCTTCCCTTTATAGGGCTAGGCCACACCTGTTTCGGCGGGAAGTGGCATGGAGGGCGCGAAGTGCCCTCATTGGTCTGATGTTGCATCAGCCTGCGCTCGATAGGCTTATGCAGTTGCCGCAGAGCAGCCAATGAGCGAGCGAGCCGTCTCGCCTATGGCTGTGTGCTGCTGCAAATGCGCTTTACAATAATTCAAAATTAAGGATAATTTTTTGCTTCAGTGTATCGTGAAAAGAGACTTTTCCCGTAGCGTCTTAGCTAAGACGCAGTACTCGTTCCCTCTTCTAGAGAGAACCGAGGTTACATTAGTAACCGAGTACGTTTTTGTCCTTAAAACGCTAATTTGCCTAAAATGCTTAATTTTTCCTTACTGATAAAACTGATATTAAGTGAAATATGTAATTAACCTTTTGGACTTTCTTTACTGCTGCTGTACCTTATCCAAATCAAAATGTTCAGCTGAAAATGTAAAGCAAAAACTTAAAAGTACCAAAGTGAATGAATGTTAGTGTGTTTGCACATGTGTCTTACTTGCAGATGGCACAGGCAAAGCAGCGTTGATGGTACGTCTTGCCCAGGGCGGACACAACTTCCCCTTCAATGAACTCTTCACAACTGAAGCAGCGGGTGCCATAAAGACGCTGATAATCCAGAGTGCAGATATACTCACCCTGACGCACAAAAAAGCCTCCCTGAGCCAAGTCACATCCACAAACTGCAGAAAAAAAGAGAGACAGTTGAATCTTTAGAATCTGCGGCAGGGCAGGGTTTGCACTTAACTGGTTTGAGGAACAAATGTGCATATTACATGTGCATATTACATCCATATTACAAGAAACAATTGTTGAGTTTCTAATCAGCACACCATGACGTCATGCAGGCACATGGAGACTGGACACCGGACAGGTGCATGAGTGGGGAGAACAAAACAAAATGAATCACAACCTTCCCTTAATTTTCCCCTCTACTTCAGTGACTCCCTCCATCTCTCCGCACTCTCTCTTTCCTTTTCTCACAGTCTTTTTTCCACTAAAACAAGAATTACATCAGGAACATAATACACACAGACACACTCCAATGACATCATTCTCAGGGCTGATCCATTTTCTACCTCCTCTGAGGCACATGATAACTGTGGAATTTCCTTCTCTCCCATGGCTTTTCTTTCTGTCTGTCAAAAGCTGAGATATCTCATTCTGAATAATGAACAAAAACAAGTGCACCTCTTTCTTCAGTACTTGTATTTGTCTGCAATCATATAATTTTAACAGTAAAAACTCTAAAAATGCTAAAATGTAAAAAATGTAAGTGTTAATTGGTTAACATTAAGTATCCTTACTTTATACCATAAAAACTGTAATAAATCTAATGGGACATTTCATGTAATTTTTCAGTAAAATAATTCACAGGAGTTTTTTGGAAGTGGAAAAGACATTGTTATTTTATCATTTACAGTGAAAAACAGTAAATTCACATTCCCAGAATTCACATTTTATGGTTTTTCCATTTCCATTTCTTTCTTTTTATATTTACAATTTATGTATCTTAGAGCTGTAAGTTACATTTTAGGTTGTTAACATTTATTGCATGTTGCCATTTTCTATATTTTCGGGGTTTTTTTTACAGGAAATTTAAAATCAAGTTGCTACTTTTATTTTTTTATTTTTAGTTCTAGCAACCACAGATGAAACTTTTGAACGTGTTTAATAAATACAAAATACAAGTATAAATAGCTGTAACATATTTTCTTCAGTACAGAAGGAAACGCTGTCAATTCAAAATCAAAAGCAAATCTGGACTATGCTATACACATTCATTTTATTGCTTTATATTCTTACTGTATGTCAACAACTGCTTAATTTTTGTCTGTTTATTTTAAATGTATATAGGAGAAACATTTAAGAATAAGTTGAAACATAGAATTTTTTGCTTTAAAAAAGCAACTTCTGAGCAGTAAAATTGCTACAATCCCAGTAATATATACTGTAGTATGCATCGGATTCTCCCTGAGCACCTGACAGTAATCCACCTGTTTCCGTGAGATCCCATCTTAAATGACCTCACTTGGCTGTAACATAATAAGCTTAACAGCTTAAGCACTCAGAAAACAGGCCCTCTCTCTTGCTCTCTTTCACACACACACACACACACACACACGCACACACAAATGAACACATACTACTAATACGTGTACTAATTCCCATGTTAGAGCAACACAATGCAGTAATGTTCTGCTCGTAGTAAAAATCCAAACAATAACACAGGAATGTTGCTCGGGAAATGGCAAACCTATTTTCCACAGCTGCTGAAGAGTGATTGGTTGGTCACCGTGATATGGAAGGTTAGCTATGTTATAGGCATATAAGGTGTGACAATATATCCCAAGCATCCCATTGCAGCCCCCTGGGAGGTCCCTGGACCCCAGTTTGAAAACCACTGGTCTAAGCACACTTTTGCCCATTAAGTACTGAAGAATGTAACCCAAGCCCTGCAATGAAAAGAAGTCCTCAACACTGGGTACCACAGGGTGTGTCTTTCACCCTGCCGGTATATTTAGATCAGCTGCAGACAGAAAACAACACCTGAATAAGAGGAGCAAGGAATGTGAGCAATGCTGCTCTCATGATCAAACACATGCAGAAGTCCTTCCTCAACTGAAAGTGTGCAAGTTATAATGTTAGTTATCATTTTGAAATCCAGAGGATGTTTTCATCCAAATACCAGAACAATTCCAGGAACAGCCCTCCCTGGGGTTAAGTGCTCCAGATGGACACCTCATCAGCAAATTTGGCTTACAAAAGAAAAAATAAAATGGGAATATAAAAACAACAGCGCAGCTAAGATCTTGGACCTAAGATCAAGAAAACTGTGGGTGAAAGGTCAATGTGAAACTGCAGGGTTAAATCTCTTACCTCAAGGCCAAGGAATTGCGTAAGCTAGTTCCAGTGACATGTAATTGGCAGGACTCACATCAACAGAGGGAAGCGTTTTATTCCTGTAGGGTAATTTAAACCTTCTACACACTAAGCCAACACTAGCTAGTTCTAGTGTTCCAACTGAATACTCTAAAATGGAGCTGGATTGCATGCTTTCAGGGAGTTGGCTGGCTGGAGAGGGTCTGCTGTTCCTCTACATGAGAGGGGTTGCATTTTCACATAATGAGGTCAAACTTTCAGTAACAATCCAGTAGACATGCTCCTGATGTCATATCTGCATCAGAAAAAAACTAGAACGAGAGTTGCACTTCATATTGAGTACTCTGTAGAGACATTCCATGAGATCACATATATGGCAGCTGTTTTGACGAAGCAAAAACTCAATTTACATACAGTTGCTTCCTTTATACATTGTAGTGTTATTACCTCACATTTTCATTAATATAATTTAGAGAATTTTTAACAAAAATTTTTATCAGGGTGGTGCCGGTGAAGCTAACCACCAGGGTGGACTTGAAGACCACTGGGGATCAGGAGACCACCACAGCTTGAGAACATGAGGCTGCACCGAATGAACTGTGGACTTCGAGGGTGGAACAGAAGACAGCGGGGGATCTGGAGGCCACGGCAGAGCAGTTTACCAGCAAGTAACTCAAGGAGTTCAGGGAATGCACACCTAGCAGTAGGTAGCAGTAGAGAGGGCTCTACTGGCCATAAGCTTAAACTATGAGGAGTCAGGAATGGCCCTTCTGGTGAAGAGAAACTGAGTAGTGAGGGACGGTCCTCCTGGCCATTATAGGGAACTCTGAGGGATCAGGGGTGGCCCTCTAGGGAGTTGGGGAAGTGTGTGGACCAGACACAAAATTGCAGTAGCTATTAGTGGAATCACTGGTGACAGGGGAAGGACCTCCAGGATCACCAGACGGGGCCTCAGAGACAACTAGACTTGGGACCATTGGGTTAGGGAGCACTGAGACTACTTGAGATTGGAGAGCATGGATCCCTGGACTTCAGACCTCCAGGCTAGGGAACACTCGGACATCCAGACCAGGGAGTGTTTGTGACCACCAGTTCAGGAAGGTACTAGGACCACTGGATTTGGCTCCACCAGACATGAGTGTGCTGAGACCACCGGACTTGGGACCATTGCACTTTGGACCAAATCACAGCCCACAGTGCAAGGGGTGGAACTCAGTAGCTATGTATAATCATACTACTTTTCCAATATATTGTTGCATATACCTCCTGGCAAGTATGATTTTATGGGCTAATTTTGACCGGAACAGTTTGGTGCAGATGATTTATTAGGTAATATGATAAAATACAAAACAACACAAAATACAAAGTAACTCAGAAAACTTAGGAGCTTGGGGGGAAAAAGTACAAACACTAATAATACATCAGGAACCAAGTAAAAAATACAAACTAAAAGTCCACCTACAAAATAAAGGCACAAAGACAGGAAGAACATGACACATTTAACCCTCTGGAATCGATTAACGCGGATACGCGTTATGAGGCATTTTCTCCTGATAACCCCGAAATGAACTTAAATTACACTTTCAGTTTTGATCGTACAGATAAGAGCAATACATCAATCGAATCTGTAAAGGGTGTACTTTTTTTGTATACAGACATAATTACAACAAACCTTGTGAATTTATAAAATAAAGATAACAAACAAGGTGTGCTGTCTGCAGCCTTTGTCTGCGCTGATCTTCATTTAGACACGGGTCATTAAAATGAACTGTAACTCAGTGAATACTCAATGAAGAGACAGTATTCTCAGTATTAAGAGATATATCTGTAGAAAGCCTGACATGTTCGGCATGTGCTGCCGAAAACAGATATTCTGTGGTAAAGTAATCCATACGAAAACAACGCGATGTCCGTTTTGCACGTCTCCCTTCATTATCTTCTAATGTGACAATGCCCCCACGCTGAACGTGCTATTCAAATTCTAATGTTTCACTGAAGCACGCAGCTTAAATACGCCAATACAACAGAAGACAACGCAGCGAGACTGTTCAATTTATTTATTTATTTTACTGTTTGCTTCACGATGAGAAGAATAAGACATAATTCACCCCAAAAAGATGTGATTTGGATTTCCTCAGAAAAAAAAGAATGAAGCGCTTTATTCAGCAGAGATCGTAAACATGAGTAAGTCTCTTTATATATATATATATATATATATATATATATATATATATATATATATATATATATATATACTTGTACTAGTTTTCACATAGCGTCTAAACATTTTACTAGTTAGACTTTTTTCAAACTCTAGTTCCTGACTAAATGTATAATCAAGTGAAACATTATGAAGTTTTAATAACAATATACACTACTATACCATTCAAAAGCTTGATGTAAATAATATAAATGTAACAAATAAATATAACTTTCAATTTACCCCCCCCCCCAAAAAAAACCTGAAAAAATATTCTCAACTCTCTTCAACATTAATAATAATAATAATAACAATAAATGTTTTTTTTTTTTTTTTTTTTTTTTTAGAAAATCTTATTGTTAAAAGGATTTCTGAAGGATTGTGTGACTGGAGTAATGATGCAAAAAAATCAGCTTTGAAAGTCAGCTTTGATTGTTCCTGATAAACTGTCAGAGGTGGGTAGAGTACCCAAAAACTGTACTCAAGTAAAAGTAAAAGTATTTCTAGAAATATTTACTCAAGTAAAAGTAAAAGTACTAGTCTTGAATAGTTACTTGAGTAAAAGTAAAAGAGTATCAGATAAAAAATCTACTCAAGTAGTTAGTTACTAGTTACTTTGGGTCATATATACTGAGTCTATTTTTATTTAGATATATAGATAAAATGTATGTAATGTATGTGTGTGTGTATAAATGTATATATTTCATCATCCTTTACTCCAATTTATGTAATTTATTATAAAAGCTTGTCTGTTTACGTAAGTAACAGATATAGGTGTCATGCCATAACATATTTTTAATACGACTGACTTTATATTAAATGTGATTTAAATATTGCTACTAATCTTTCATTGTTCAGAAAGAGAGCAAATAACATTTACATTATTAAAGATAATTTTCACTGACAGTCTAGATTTCAATCACTCTCAGAAACTCCCATTAAAATCACTGAAACTGTTAACACTGTGAAATCAATATCTTAATTAAAGATTCGTACACACATCTGCACTTTGTTGTTCCTGCGAGAGAATTCGCCAGAAAGAGGTATTCAGTCAGTGAGCGAGTGAAGGAAGCACCGGCATTTTAGCGATGACTCATCTGAACACCTCTGATTGGCCAATGCTTTAATAAGCTCAAAAGAATCATGTGTGATGTGTTATAATGCGCAGCGCTGTATAAACGCATCTATCTCTGGCTCAGCGCCAGCAAGCGATCACAGATCTGAATTTAGCAGCTGACTTGCACCAGTGTGATTGTAATAAAATTAATAAAATCTTAATCGGCTATTTTTTGTCTTTTGGAAGCTTCATTCAACTTGACTGCCCTCTGTTATAAGCCACACACGTACAACAAACTAATGTCACAGTGGTATCGTGTACTGTAATCGAATGTAGCCCAAGTTATTACCTGTTAAACAGTAGACAGCACACGCGGTGTTCATCTAATAAGGATCTCCATCGCTAGCAAATAATAGCCTTAGCAGATTTGCTTTCAATTCAGTGCAGTTTCAGCCACGTTTTCAACGCTGCTGATGTTCTTAAACGTTACAACTCCGAGTGAACCACTTCAGATGCTCAGCGCGTGCGGCAGGGAACTGAACGACTCATTCAAACTGATTCATGAACCAATTCACTCGTTTGCCAATTAGTTTGATCAAGCCTTTGAACAGTATTGACTCAAAAGAATGAATCATTCGCGATTGGGCATCGCTCATTGCCCAGAGAAAAGTAGACGGCGCGTTTGGAACAAACTGAAGCATTTATAACATTTATTGCATTAAGATAAAGTAACGAGAGGAGCGTCGCCCACAGTAACGAAGTAAAAGTACAGATTTTCCCCCCAAAATTTACTCAAGTAAGAGTATAAAGTACCCATCTTTAAATATACTCCGAAAAGTATTCGTTACCTCAAAAAATTACTCAAGTAAATGTAACGAAGTAAATGTAACTCGTTACTACCCTCCTCTGTAAACTGTTTAACTGCACTTGCAAGTGAATATTAAATTATGTTGTGGGATAATTAAATATATTCTAAATAAACTATAAACATAAAAGGATTTAAGTACAACTTCACATGTAATTTCAGAATTGCTTCTATGAAATATGGTTAAAGTGTACTGTTAAATGTTCCTAACAATCATTATACTTTAAAGTAATTCAATTAAACCTCTGTCATGTAATTAAAGATATTTTGTTATTACACATTTGTAATGATGACATCACAATTTAGTACATTCAAAATGTATTAACTTGTAAAAAAATAATAATTAGTATTAGCATTTGCATTCTTCTTTAAAGGCGCAATATGTAATTTTTCTGCTTTAAAAATAGCAGATATCACTATATCTATGTTATATATATATTTTTTGTTGTGTACTTACATTATCCCGACAGTTTCCACGAACTTTAAAATCCGGAGAAAATTATAGTTTAATTAGAAGACACGGCAAGTTTCTTTATTTCCTTTTTGTCGCCCGTCTATGGCGTCATATAAACTTTGACCCCTCTAGTTTATCTAACTTCCTGCGGAACCGCCAAATACAAAGGTGAACAGAAGCAAAGACGAGACGAAGAAGAAAAAGTAGTAGCTAGCCTTGATCGAGACTATTATATTTTATATTTATATTGTTTATATTCGTATTTATACCTCAATCAATAACTTAGTTATGGATCATGATAATGCTTTGCCTGCACGTTCTGTGAAGCGCAAACGTACGGGTGAAATAAATGACCTGAGAAGGTTTTGGGACGAAGAAGAAACGAGACACGGGTAAATATTGGAGTTGCATTTCCAAGATAGAGAGAGCTTCGTGACAAGCTGAAACTACAGAGAGATGCTTGCATTCTAATAAACAGGTATGCATCCATTCAGGTAACTATATCTATCCGTATATTTTGTGAAACGATGATGTCTTGTGTAAAACGCAGACGGACTAGCTCTCATGTAGAGTATAATGTAAATCTACATGTGTTCTATATCTAGCTGGATAAAGTAGCTTCAAATGCAGTTCCCTATCTTGTTCGATATCATAGTATAAACGTAGCCTTATTATAATTATTAACGAAAGGCAACCGTGTTTTTTTTTAACATATATTACTACTAGCTAGATGGAATATTGATTTGATAGGGGTCTGATAATTCATATATCACGAAAATACGTGATTGTCAAAATACTAAGGCCGGTGACACACTGGCTGCGTGGCGTCTCTGCTGCATGCCAGAAGCGTGGCGCGCTGCTGCTGCTGTAGGTGACATAGAGGGAGACCGCTGACAGACCAGGCTCTTGTCTTCATGACAACAATATCTATACTTCATGTTGAACATAAATATAAAGCCTACTGATAAAGGACACCATCAACAGTATTGACGGCAAAATCGACTTATGTTTGACAGGTGCAATATTTGAAAGTCGATAATTATTTATTTATTTTTTAAATTACATTTGTATCTGAATTTATGTCAACCTATAGACTTTCAAACATCAAAATGTCATGAATTAATATGTATTTGTGTACAAAATTACATATAAACATTTTCCTATTATATTTTGCCTGGAAACGCTTCCAACACGTGTGCGTGTCGCGTGAAAAATAAGCGTCGGTTCTATTTCTAGCATGCACACGTTTTCCGCCCTGAGACACGCGTCTCACGCAGGCAGTCTGCAAGCTCTAACCTATTAACATGGGAGCCGAATTAAAAACTGACACGCCACGCAGCTGAGACGCTTGCGCCGGCCTCAGTTAAAATGAGTGAGGAATGTGGGGAGCGACAGAGCGCGTGTTCCAATGAACAACAACTCCCATGAGCCTACGCTCTTTCCCGACATCATCAAAGTACGTCTCATGTTATTGTTTTGATTGAGTGACCCCTGGTGGCCAAAAATTCCATACTGCACGTTTAAAGCATGACAAAAGATTAGGAAAACAATTATTTAAAATGTACTTTAAAGTAAAACTTCTAATTAAACTAATAAAAGTAAAGTCTACTTAAAGGCAGGGTAGGTAAAAAATTTATATAAAACCATTTTTTCCAAATTTGTTTAAACTTTATTTATATATCAATACATAATTAAAATGTAAGTACTCTGAAAAAGAAAGTATAAAAATTTAGTTTCTGTAGACCTCTCACGACTGTTTTAAAGACAGCTCATTATTTCCATTCACTCCACCCCCTCCCTTCTGGGCTCCTTCCAAAGCCACGCTGTATGTATGATCAAAATACAAAAAGAAAGATTTACCTGTTCAGCAGAAATAAAGCCATCAAGGAGTCACTTTTCAGCCCCTTGAGTTCCCTCAGTTCTCGCCATCGCTGGAAAGCCACGCCGATATTAACTCGCGTTTTATTTCTTTGTTTATCCAAAGACTTTTTGTTCATTGTCTTTTCTTGTACTGTTACTGTCTTCCTTTTTTTGCCTGGTTTGCCTTCACTAACTGCATAGGCCAGTACTGTGAATTTTGCTTGCTTTTTCTCTGCCATTGTTTTGGTATTCCTAGGATCCGTGCCTCTTGAATTCCTCAAATCAAACGTGCGCGCGCAAGTGGGCAGGTCATGTGTGGCAAAAGGGTGGTTGCCATGGTTGCGAGAGAGTGACAGTCGCCTAAGCCAATCCTATGGTTCGTCCCGAATGGAAATAATGTGCTGTGTTTAATACAGATTAAATGGTCTAGAGTCACTCGATTTTTATACTCTTTTTATCAGAGTACTTACATTTTAATTATGCATTGATATATATAGAAAGTTTAAACAAATTTGGAATAAAGTTGGGTAGCACTTTATTTTACAGTCCTGTTCCCCATGTACATACTATGTACTTATTATAGTAATTACAATAACTATGTAATAACTAGGTACTAACCCTGAACCTACCCCTAAACCAAACCCTACCCCATGTAGTTACCTTGTATTACCAGAACTTTCTTAGATAAATACACTGTAAGTACACTATAAGTACATGCAAGTACACGAAAGTTGTTTATACATTTTTTACCTACCCTGCATTTAATGTCTACTTAATGTTAAAAATCATTGTAATGAAAGTGTACTCTTTAAGTACAATTATGGCCTTTCATTTAATTCCCCATTTAAAATAAGCTTTTAAGATTTGAAGTACACTACAAATACACATTCAATAAAATTAAGCAAGCGCCTTTTTCACAAGGTTATCTTTTAACGATACTACTAACCTTGCAAACTTTGGCAAATCTACAGATTTGTTCTTCCTCAAATGTGCTCATTCTATCAACCTGGTATCTTTTAAAAACATAACTTTGACCTAGCTAATTAGACTGGGACTGATGATTTTGGCCAGCTATATTGCAATGGAAAAGGCAGTCTGCTTAATGGCTGTGGGTGGTACATTTGAGGTTGCGACTACCTCATTGTTAACACAGTATCACAATAATGCATATCCTGCAAAAAACAACACTATTAGGTATCAACACAGCTTCGGCAATAAACTTCACATCAATGACCTAATAAACAGAAAAAATCATCATCAGCATCATCACCTTCATTTGGCAGAGGATCACAAGCTTCAGCTGTGACATTGACCTTGAGAGTCCTGAGCTTACATTGCACCACAGCACAGAGTGTTCTGTTCTGTTCTGTTCTGTTCTACCTGATGCTGACTGTCTCTAATGGCCTGCAATTACACACAAACTTAATCGATATCTAACCCATGAGAGCAAATTAAAGTGCACTTGTATAATGAACGAAGCATGGGCATGTAACTACAAGTACATGACTGTCTACACAGCAGAGAAAATGGAATATGATAAGAAAACACATCTCTGAACAAGCACATACACAGACATATCCAAACCACAGCATATAAAGGTCTGGCCTATTAGCCAAACAGAGTTGTGCACTTGAGTAAATTCTTACTCAACACACACACACGCACACACACACACACATATATATATACAAAATGGATTAAGCAAAATGTGTTTAACCTGTTAACTGTCACCCCGTCCCGTATACGGGACGCATACGTTGACTATACTATATTACAATCAAATCTAATCTAATCTTGACAAACTATATATCGTTGGAAAGGTCTAAGACTCCCAAATATATATTTTACCAATATTTTTTGTTAAAAATTATGTAGGAAAAGTAATAGATTAAATTATGACAAGAGTGCACCCTCAGAAATCTACATTACAAATGGAGTTTTGACCTTTGTTTAAAAAAAAGACTTCCTCGTTGCCTTTTTCTCTATCACATTTTCGAAATCATCAGAAGTTATAAAATCTCAAAATTCATCCTTTAATTATGATAATTTATGGTTCATTATCAATTTTTAGCTATTATGACAATTAAACATAAATTAAACATCAATATTTTTTTTACGTCAATCCAAAACTAAACACTTAGAAACTAAAAGAAAGGGAATATACAGTATTTGTTGATATATTGTTGTGTAATGTTGTTTGCAATATGGCACCTTTACCATATCCCACATTATTGTAAATACAGAGGTATCACTTTAAACTTAATATTATCTTTTCATCTGATGTCCAGAGAGTGTAAAGAGCATCTAACAACTATATAAGAGGGTTAGTGGTATTAGTGTAATTGTGATACGTAGAATGTGCACTACAGATCAGCTGCAGGCCTTGAAAAGAGATCGCAAAAACAGAAACAAAATACCCACTCCAATTTTACCACATTGTCAGATGCAAAATTACATAATATGGATTGGCTTTAAATTACTGGAATGACCTATAATGTTAGAAAACAATACTGTAATATCAGGATTTTTTAAAATGTCTTTTAAAAATGTCTCATGTTCACCAAGGCTTTTATTAAATAAAAAATAATGTATGAAAAAAAAGCTTACTTTTTCAAACAGTTTTACAAACTTTTGAACTATAGTGTACTGTATATTTGTATGTAAATTAGGCGTGGCACTATAAATAGATGTGCCAATTTATCAGGATATTTATGACCATGAGGCATTATCGATACTCTGGCACCCAGTATCAATATTTTTTTTAACATACAAAAGATCTAAATTGGTACCTACACCGTGGCTGCCCACTGCTCCGGGTGTGTGTTCACGGTGTGTGTTCACTGCTGTGTGTGTGCACTTTGGATGGGTTAAAAGCAGAGCACAAATTCTGTGTATGGGTCACCATACTTGGCCGTATGTCACGTCACTTCACTTCACTTCACTTCACTTCACTTTGGCTTACCAGAGCGGCAGTACCTCCAGACTTTCTGTGGTGGCACTTCCCAGATTGCGAATGGTCAGGTGAACGGAAATTGTAATTCACAGCGAAGAAGAAATACAAGCGTAATGGTTGACCAACAACAAATCAGAGATGCACCGGTGTCTTATGTTTATGGAGATGAGAACTAAAAAACTGCCCCTGAACAGCTATAAGCGGGGAATGTAGGCATTGATCACGTTATCATTGCAGAGCACATATTGAGACCATGAGTAGCCTAACCTCTCCGCTCGGATCGCAGGTGGATTTCCCTCACTACTGTATATGAGTGAAAGAGAGAGCAGCGCTGGCGTGTCCAGTTAAATGTCAACAAAACTGGATGCTCTCTCTCTCTTTAGATATTTCAAGTGTGCATTATGCGGGCACCGACCGGCAGAAACATAAATCTGCACTTATGGCATGGACGACAAAACAAAACCTTGTCAGAGCCGTAATGCGGCGCAGAAGTGTGCTTGCTGCATATTTGAAATAATGAACCTGAGTGGACAAAAGACGCGATGTGAAGACATGTCATGTGCGGTACTCCGTTTTTATGAGGAAAGGAAGGGTTGAGAAAACACTCCAGGTACATTTTTCAATGTATCAGGATTATATAAAGCCTATATAACGTTGATAAGCAATTAAATGTGTTGGTCTACACACAAAGAAATTGTGTAAGCTTTTAATAAGTCCAAGAATACAATAATTAATTTACTTAACATTTTAAATTTGATTTAAATAACTTTTTGTGCTGTTTTCTATCAGTTAGGACTTGAATAAAGAGAGAAAACATGCACTTAACCTTTTCACAAACATTTTGTTTTCATAGTTAGACAGATTTATTTGTTATCATGATTCGTATTGTATCGTGAGGTACCCTGCGATTCCCACCCCTATTGTATATCCAACGTTAACCATAAAAAAAATATTTTGTATTATTTGATTTATTTATGATTTATAATTTTTTTTTTTCAGTTGAAACAACCCCAAATGGTTTTGTTAGATTTAGCTTAGTTCTTTGGATAACTTTAACCCCCAAACTATGGTAGATCCACGTAAAATTCCAAATACACACTACACACAGACGCACACATAAACACACAACCAGAGCAAAATATCCTTAATTAAAAGTATACTACTGTATGCAGAATATGGTTTTATTTACAAATGAGACCGCATCTGTAAATGAGCAGCAAAAAAATACATGCTGCCTATTTGCTAGAGATATTCAATGTTTTTTGAGTGAATTTTAGATGATCATAATCCACTGTGACAGATGGGATTACAGAATGATGTGTTCCCCACCAAATCCAATGAAAATGTGGGAGTATGTGGGGAATCCATGTTTGTCATTTCACACCATCCATGGTTTCAATGCACAATTGTTGAGTTATTAGTGTTAAATTATGAATAGAAATTCTCTGCGGCTAAATTTCCCTGATGAGCGCTACTAAAAGAGGAACTAAAAGTCTGTCATTTATTAATTCTGCTTGGATCTGAGGAGTTGTTATAAAAGGTCGATGCTGCTCAGCTGCAGTGGGAAAAGTTTGAAATGAGACACTTGACGTATCAAAAACACATTATTCTCTCTCCTTGAGAGGGAAACAATTTAATTTAGTGTTTTCAATCAAACAGGCGTGATTTAATTTCACTAGGAAATACATGGAAGTTTCATTGAAATACTGAAAAAACACTGAAATGACAACTAAACAAAAAATTTGTGAGGGAACAAAAGCTATATTATAGTCCATATTATGACATAAGCCATCTATAAATATGAATTCTACATTACTGTATTTAAAAACATCCCTATAGAACACAGAAAATTACATTATAATCAATATATTTTTGAATTACGCACCCAGACCATGTGAATGACCATGCATACAAGCGCGCATACGTATAGGCCTACAAAATGTGAAAGCATATCAAACAAACACACTTGCCAAACACACACATATAAATATATGTGGCTCTTTATGTTATAAATGTTAAACTCTGGTGCCATCAGGATAAAGCAGAGAGCAGCAACACAGGCTGTTTCTAAGGATTTGTATCCAATCATTTCAACATTTTCCCTAGATAAGGTATCAAGAATCAAGACTTTACTGTGGCGTGTGTGTGTGTCCATGTAGATAGTGTGTACCTGTGTATTGATTTTAAAAGATTTACCAGGGGATTCAAGCAAAGAAAAGGCAGCTGTTTTAGGGTGTTTTCAGTGGGGTGTAGGTCACACACTTTAGGAAGATTAAACACACACAGAATATGTACATTTTAGAAGGTCTTCTTAAATGGTTTATAATTGATATGCAGCGCTTTATCCATATAGAGTTTGAGCATGTTTTGAACAGATATCGCTCTCCAGTTGCATTACAGTTACTCCAATTTACATAAATAGTATACACTAAGGGTATGTTTATGTTAATGCTATACATTAGAAATGTGTTCCTTTCTTTTCAAACCTGCTAAGAAAAACTGCATGTACTATACACATTTCTGTGAATATATATGCGTATTTTGATTGAATTATATATTTGAGCTCACATGTTTGGAATGAGCGTTGGGCGTGCTCGGTCCAGCCTTTATGGAGCAATGAAATCCCCACTCTGCAGAATAGCATAACCATGTTGTCATGGTGTGCATGAAACAAATACAAGCAGTTTTATGATAAGTGAATTCCCCCGTGTGTCTCTGTCCTTCTCCAGAGCTCCATACGAAGGCTCCAAAACATCTTAGAATGAAGCAATATCATCTGGTTTGCTTGATGTTTCACATAACAAATGAGTTGAAGGTGGTGTGACACAATGAGTGCTGGAAAGACACACATTCAAACACACTTCCTGTAAAAACAACACCTGCATACATAACCAGTGTTCCTAGAATGACTTCTATGAAGAAAATTCTAAAAATGATGAAGGAAATATGAATAGTATTGTAATTGTAAGCTAAAGAAATCATTCTTTAAACAATTAAAGGCTTAGGCCTCAATGCCTATGACATTCCTTGCTGATCACATTTTCCATTAATACAACTATTATATAATTTTTCTTACTGGATGAATAAAAATCACAGTCAGTCTCATCGATGTTAAAGGGACAAAAATATTACTACCCAATAGGGCTGTGCAAAAAATCGAATGCAATTTTAATGCGCAGGGTTGCCAGGTTTTCAAAACAAATCCTGCCCACTTGCTTCTATAAAATTTTTATTTTATCGCCCAGATTGGGCTAGTTTTGAGAATTAATTGGGCAGGTTTTGTTTTGAAAACCTAGCAATCCTGATCTGAATGTGCTGGAGATATACTACTAATCACAGGAGCGCCTTTACTGACAAGATGCGCATGAAGATAGCATTCAATTTTTTTTTTTGCAATGCCCTACTACCTAATAGTAATATTTACTACTAAAAATGAAAAAGTTGAATTGTATTTTTGTATATATAAAAGTTGAAATTGTAAAACATGAATATTGTAAAATATTATTACAGTTTAAAATAACAGTTTTCTATTGTTGCAGTAAAATGTCATTTATTTCCGCGATGGAAAAACTGCAATCACATGTTTTTATTGTAACATGATCCTTTGGAAATCACTTTAATGTGCTAAATTTGGAGCTCAAGAAGCATTTCTTATTATCAATGTTTAAAACAGTGGTATTAATTAAAATTTTTGTGGAAACTGTGAGACTTTTTTTTAAAGATTCTTTAAAAGCACAGCAATAGAAATGGAATAGAAATCCTTTGTGACATTATAAATCTCTTTACTGTCACTTCTGATCAATTTCATGCGTACTTGTTTAAAAAAGGTTGAATTTCTTTCTTTTAAAACGCACTTGAAAGCATATGCTAAGAAAGATGTGTTCTTCATTCTCAACCCTAGTTCACTGTGTGATAAGACCCATAACAAAAAAGCATTGTCAATTCAGAGTATAAAAACTTTTTCTAAATATACACTCATCCACAAGTTAAGGGTGAATTGCATGTAACTTTGTCCGTTCTGTTTTACAAAACTAGTCTTAAAGGGGTCATATGATGTTGCTAAAAAGAACATTATTTTGTGTATTTGGTGAAATGCAATGTGTTTAATGTGGTTTAGGGGTTCAAAAACACATTATTTTCCACACACTCTACATTATTGTTGCTCCTCTATGCCCTGATTTCTGAAATGTGTTGATTTTTACAAAGCTCATCGGTCTGAAAACCGAGGTGTGCTCTGATTGGCCAGCTATCCAGTTTGTTGTGATTGGCCGAATACCTCAAGCGTGTGGCGGAATTGTTACGCCCCTTACCATATTGTGATGCCGTGTCCTGGCGCGACAAGACAAAAACAATAAAACCCATTTCAAACTAGGCATTTGTTGCATCCAGTGTAAACATAAAACCGTTTGTCTTCATTTGTGATTGGAGAAATGACAAACAACAAGCAGTAGTCTATACTGCTCAAAACTCGCGTTTGAATCATCAGTGACAAATTCTTTAAATATGAAAACATACTTACAGGCTGTGAATCATAACAGACGGAATTGAAGGTTCAGGAAACAGTAATCCGTTATAAAATGTGTCCTCTTTTGGAAGGCCAAACAAAGTAGTTTCACTTTCACATCGAAACACATAGCGTCTCCATGAAATGGCAGCGGCAGCAACAATACTACTGCGAGAATCAAAGTTATGCCTTCTTTCTTTGCGTGAGCATTTGGGCAGCATTATGCAAATCTTCCAACATAGTGATGTACAAAGAATATCTCTTTGGGTTTGAGACTTTAATCTTTGCAACTTTAGGGATCTTATATATTCATGATCATGAACAGCTTGTAACACTCCAAAGATAAAGGAAAACTTGAAATCGCATCATATGACCCCTTAAAAAAATATTAAATCCATAATTATTTGAGAATAGCCAAAAAAAGTGACAGTTATTTAAAACAATAAAAGTTATGGGTTTGAGGTTATAAAAAAAAAAAATAAGAGCAGCAACTGTAATTCAACTAATGGGGTGTAGTAATCACACTGTTCTGAGGTAAGAACAAACATGCTAAACTCTATTAAGAAAATCACATTGTCTCAGCCCTGAGGTCACCTGGCAACCTCTGTCTGTGTTCACAACATCAAGCTGAAAACAGCCGCTGCTGGGAGAAATGCTGTTGCTTATGGATAAGCACACACGCAGGCACACATACAATGACAGACAAAACAGAAAACCACAGTCACCCACGTGCTTGGTCTTAATTTGAGCTATTCTTGAAGAAATCAATTCACAAACAGATGAAACAGTGTCACCTTAATAAACTTCATCTCTACTATGGTTGTGGCAGACTGCTCTCACAACAATATGCACCCCACTCACCCCACTAATGAAGAATGATTGAGTTTGCTAATGTAAATACAGTGCCACGCTGCACAACAAAATACTGTGGCATTTTCATCACATTTGTTTTGTTTTCATGTTCTAGAAGATGTATATTCAAAGCACCATACATTATTCCTGTAGTGTAAAAGCCATTGCAGAACTGTCTGAAAACTGCCACACAATAACAGTACATATAAATGGAGTTGGTCATAACTGACGAGTTACCTTTGCAGACAAAGCACTTGATGTGGAAGTGTTTGTTCTGCACCCGGAGCACTTCGCCTTTGCACGGCTTGCCACAGTTTTGACACGGGATGGGGCCGCTCTGCCGCTGTCCCGTCTGCTGTTCCGGGGAACTGTGAACAGCCTGCTGGTGAAAAGCTGTGGAGACACAGTGAGAAAAGAGTTTGGCAAAAAAAGTGTTTATTTCCCCAAACCGACAACCTATACTAATCTAACCTGACCTTAATCTGAATATTGAGGGAAATGTGTCTATGGTCCTCTATAACTAAAGATAGCAGAAATAATAAGAGTAGTATTCTAGAGCAAATTTAGACATTGAATGGTCAATATTGAAAATATATTTTTTATTAATTTATTTTTTAGGTGTAACAATAATGTAGCATGTTCCTTTGAAAAGTTAAAATCCTGACGTTGTCTACATCGTGCCATTGTTGTGAATTTTTTGACATCTAAGAATAACATTCAAGCCTTTAGTTTAAAAATAAATAAATAAAAAAACAGTCGCCATGAATAGAGTTTGTTTTTCTCTCATGAATCTTTAAACTCTGAGTAAAGCCTGTGCACTTATTGGTAACTAAAATGAAAAAAAAAAACATAAATATTAGGTGGAAAGCTTGAAGAACTACAATTACAGTACTAAACATAAAGATAAAAGATAATAATTAAAGGTAACCAGAAATATTAAAAGTGAAGAAACAGTGAAGAGGGGTTTGATGTAGACATGGATGATGTCAAAGCTGTGACTTGCGCCTGTCTGGAACCCAATATTCACAACCTACTCTATTACAAAGGCATGTAAACTTAAACAAACACTTTATAATACAGTCCAAGACACAGCTAAAGAAATACCTTAAACCTCTTGGGCATGTAGCAAAACTGGTTCTGTTGGACATACCGTTCAATTCTGTAGTGAGATTTTCACCACATTTGTACACTTTGTGAAGTCTACGGGATAAATGGCTACAGAGAAATGTGTTTTTGCTTGTTCTTAGAAGCAAGTATTTGTATTTACACCTCACCTCAAGTCTCTAAGAGCTGCTGATTTAAGCTAGCTCACATAGACTTAATTACTTTGTCTCTAATTAGATAAAAGTGCTTTTAAAGGAAACAACAGCAATCAATCAATGAATGTGTGTGTGTGTGTGTGTGTGTGTGTGTGTGTGTGTGTGTGTGTGTGTGTGTGTGTGTGTGTGTGTGTGTGGTGTGTATGACTGTATTTGTCATGTCACAGGAAAAGACAACCCATCTGTCAAGACAAAAACAGAAACAGGCTTATTAATTTGTCAATCCCTTTTACCTGTACCAATAATCCAACAAATGGCATGACATCTAATTTATACTTAAACAAATACGCTCTAGGAATCTCCACTGCATCAACTTCTTTTTATAGATCCTAAGAGAGACTCTTGTGCTGCTGAACCCCAGAAGCAGCATGCTGGGAATATTTAAAGACTCCTTTAAAGCACAAACTATTTCCTGCTTTCACAGATCAGGTAGAGTTATTAAACAATTTTGGACATGCATGACAATCCAACCCTAAAGACACAATGATAAACTATGGACAACTTACTTTTAGCATGCTGACTGTATATGGCAATGCTTTATACCTGAATTAATCTTTTGAAGACAGATAATATTTTCAGAAACAGCTCTACAGGTTATTTTTATTCCATAAAGTATGCTTCCAAAAAAGAATGGACAGGAAGGACAAATGTCCTCATTTTAGACCAGCATGCAATTGTTTTGCATGTAGTCTACCATAAATTTAGACTCATGCTCATCTACATTTTTAAAACTTGGGCAAACCTAGTGTAGTTATTGATAACTAAAATTAAGTCAATCAAAAATCAGTCAAAATAAAGATGAAATAAAGTACAATTGAAATAATAAATAAAAACCTACACTTTTAAAATGTTGCATTTTCAACTACTTGAAATAAGTTTAACTAAAAGTAGTGAAATTACTTAAACTGAAAAAAAGAAAAAATTAAAGCTAAATGCAATTATTAAAAAAACATTAATAAAATGACAAAAGTGCATACAATTATGAAAACGTTACAACTGAAAATTAAGAAGCTAATTCAAAATGTAAAAACACTATATAATATTATATACATTCATTACAGTTCTTGAAAGGAGGTTAAATGTTATGGTAAAAAACAGTCAATCATAAACCGTCTAATAGGTTACCTCATTAAGAACTTAAGGCACTTTGTACCTTTCAGCATCTGAGAGGTTTTGTGTGAAAAAGGAAACTCCAATGATCACTCTACTGATGAAGAGAATGTCAACCAGAATTGATTTATGTCGATTATTTTTCATTCTTCTGCTGAACAAAAATGTATGTTGGGTCCAAACAACAACAGACTGGCATTATATATACAAAAAGAAAAAGAAAACACTGAGACATTTTGCAAAATAATTTCTGTGCAGAAGAAAGAAAGGGTGAACTATTACTGTCAAGTGTAAAAGCCCATATACTATAGAGTGTATAAAGAGGCTTGTGGTGCCAGCCAGCACAAAACTTCCATAAACTATAGCAAACCACTTGATAAAAGAGAGAAAATAGTGATTGAATCTTAAAGATCTAACTACATCTCCTCTGAAAAGAACTCGATAAGTCAAGGTGGATCATCATCAAGTTCTCATGAAGTACAGTACTAAAACAATCGAGTTTTTCCAAACCTTTGATTCCCTTCAACCTCAGGCAATAATCTGTGGTTAAAGTAATAAAGGCATGATGCTGTACTGCAGTAGTAAGATCCCTATCACTGCCGCACCTGCTCTGTTCATACACTCTTCGGCATGCTTCACACGTCCACATCATACATCATCAAAACCTCTGTTAGCATTACCAACTTCAGCATAAGGGGAGGAGTTTGTACCACATGTCGTTAAACACACACACAAAAATTTTCACCAACTTGCTTGCTCATACAGACAGTCACCCATCTTTAAGCAACTTCTCCATAAATAGAGCATCTATTCAACCCATGGGGATCCCATCATGCCCTGCTACATTCTGCTTGAGGTCCACACGCATGTCTGGCATGTCTGTGTATTTGAAAGGCTCAGATTTCCACCGCAGCATGCCTCTGCCACTTGACTAGCCAATAATCACTCGACATTTGCCTTTTTTTGCAAATGCAATTGTGGGTTTGGGGGTAAGACTGAATTGTAGAAAGCCTATGAATGCTAGAACATTCACACTATTACTCATGCAGCATAATTCAATATTACACAATAATTCCATATTTAAGAGTTAAATATGAGCCCCATTCCTCAAATATCACACTATGCATGTCAAAGTTGTTTGATGTTCCCTATGTGCAATGAGAAGAGGTTTATATTTTCATCTACTGCATTTACCATCTCTTCATTCACTTTCACTGAAGTGTACAGATTCAGGAAACAAATTAAGTCACGTCTTGACCTCAAAGTGGCCTAATGGTCACAGACACATTTTGATGATTCTTCTGTGTTAAATCTCACTCAGGTTCTCAGCTGTTCAAGGCGAAACAGCCAATGAGAAGTATCCAGTGAGCATGACAGATAAACATGGAAATAAAGAAATTCACTGACACCAAAAAAGCATTTATAGTATTAATAATTATTTAGATAAATTAGGGATGAGGGATCATTAGGGATTAATCTGGTTATTAATTTTTATGTTAGGGCAGACACCCAATAAAAACATGTATAAATACTGTATGTTATACTACTTTGTAAATGATCATATTTTGTAAATAAAAGGCTACAAAATAAAATGAATTCTGATAATGTTTTTAAATAAACTTTAAATGTGTTAGATGACTGCTAAATGAGGATGAATTCAGTGAATACAATACTGATATTGTCACAGTTTGAAAGTTGTGTTAGTCTTGTCATCCTTGCCTTGTACCTAGTTTTCCTCATGTGTCTAATAATCATCATGTTCACCTGTTTAGTTCAGTTCTCTTTGTTAGTTTCCCTCTTATTTAAACCCAGTGTTCGTCCCCAGTGTTTTTCTGGTCTCGTCCACTCTACCCTGTGTTAGATTAAAGACTTTCATTTATAAACCTTCGTCTTCATCTCTGTGCATTTGTTGACATTGTAGTGTGACAGATATATTGTGCATACTGTACCTAATCAAAATATTGACCAAAACAACAAATGTCAGAAATGCTATTTTAATTTGAGGATGCATAACTTGAAAATCCACAAGCAAGTACATACATCAATGTGAAGCTGTACAGACTTCTTTACTTTTAGTTCTAGAGATAAATGTCCAACAACTTTCAGAAAACCAATTTAAAAAAAGGAGGAAAATTCCTGCAAAAATAAAAGATTTTGCTGGTAAAGTCCCAGCAAATTGTCCAAGAGATGCTTAAATCTATAAGAAACTTAAAGCACTACTTTGTCCATGAGGTTTCCAGCTGTGTGTGTGAGGATGATCCTCGGACATGGCAGGATGATTTAAGGATTTTAAAGCAAATTACATGCTCATGAGCACAGAGTGCCCATTTTGATGCAACCATTTCAGCATCTTTCAGCCAGGGAGGACGACATCAGAAACATCAGTTATGGATTTAAAGCAATTAATCTAAATCTCACTCAATGTGGGAGATGAACATCCAAGACTTAATGCCACAGATTATATTTGTGCACTTACATTCATTGATCTATCAGTTTCGCACTCCAAAGGACACATGAAAAACAAAAACACCTCAGATGCACCATTACATTTTACAGAGCAGGAATCAGAATTTAGCAATTCAGCTCAAATCTTAAAAGAAAACAACTACCTATAATATTTCATTTCTCCATCCAGATCCAGATCTGTTGTCCTGCATTAGAGAAGAGGCAGAGCAGAGGAAGGGGGTTGTTTACGGTCACCACGCTCAGCACTAGGGTATTCGTGCAGCTGCTGCATCTCTCCCAACAGTTATATCATGACTTGGATGTGTTTGCCCTTGTAAATGTGACAGTATTGCTTTATGATCTCAAAGTGTTGGGTGCCAATACTGCCTGATAATGATTATCTGATTATCTTCCATTCTGCTGTCAGAATGAGATTTTAAACAGCTAATAAAAACAACCCAATATTAGTTTAGAAGTTTTTTGCTTGTAAACTGTGCTTGATCTGTGCAAATTTCTCTCCTCATTCTGACAAGAATACTTATTAACCGCAGAAAGCAATATTTTGCATAAAGGAAGCAGCAGTTTGAAGTTAGAAACACATTAATGATGGATTTGTTTTCATGAGGCTTTTCACTTCACAAGATGTCAATCGCTGAACTCGAGTCATGTGGATTACTTGTGGAGTAAATTTTCAGCAGATTTTTATTTTGGGATGAACGATTCCTTTTAAAGAAGCATCCTTTTTCTCTCTTATAAAGACAGCATTGGATAATGCATAATTCATGTTTTCAAAGTATATTTATAATACAATATTGTAGAAATAATATTTATAAATGCAAATGATTTAAAAACTAATTGCCGTGTATGAGGTTACATTTTATTAGTCTATATCATATGCTGTAATTATTGGCAACCAATCAATCAGCCACCAGCCATCAACCACTGATTAATTCTAACAAACTTATTGCACACTGAACACATTTAAAAGCAATTATCTGTCTACTTTCTTATTCAGACTTCACTGTCTGCAATGTATAAACATGACAATAATCAAATTATAACTTAGCTCACGGTACTAAACATAAAAAACCTCTTATAGTAATCAAGCGCTCATTAATTCTTACTCAAAAATAAATACAAATAAATGAACAGATATCATGTAAGCATGTCACTATCTGTTCCCCCTCCCCTCTATGTTCTCCATGGTCTCCTTCTATCACACATACACACACACACACACACACACACAAGCAAAAACATCTCTAGACTGCTGTCCAAGAAGGCCAGATTGCATTAGCTCCTGGAGTGCAACAGCATGTCCTTCTGCCAAAACCATGTATGGTCTCTAGGTGGGCTGTTTGTTATTTTTGTCGTTTTAATAGACAATCCTCAAAAAGGTTAGCAGAGCCTCAATCAAACAAAAATGTTACTCACACTTTTTTTTAACACAATATAGCCTACTGTATGTATATGCTCTTGTTTTTGTGACATATCAGGACACAACTCTATATAATGACATGGGTATGACACAGTTATTACAAGGAGAGGGTGGCTTATGAGGACATAACCCATGTCCCCATTTTTCAAAACGCTTATAAATCATACAGAATGAGTTTTTTGAGAAAGTAAAAATACACAAAGTTTCCTGTGAGGGTTAGGTGGGTTGGTGAAGGCCGATAGAATATACAGTTTGTACAGTATAAAAACCATTACGCCTATGGGATGAACCCACTTTTCACAAAAAACAAACGTGTGTGTGCATATACATACATGCATATATATAATATATAATAATTTACAGAGGTCCTTTACTCTCTCCACGTAACCAGAGACTTCTCTAAAGCACAGCAGTGGTGCTCAGGTGTCAAATCTCAGCAACACACACAGCTGAGGGTGAAAACAGTATTTCTACTTCAGAATTTCAAGGTCAATTGTTTTGTGTCAAACTTGACTAGCAATTTAAATCCTACACCATTTTTTAGGGTAGGTTGATTTCACCAAAAAGCCGAAATCTATATCTTTGATGAAACATTTTTTATTTTAAATATAAATATATATATATATATATATATATATATATATATATATATACACACGCATGCACAAACACGTTCTTCCTTTTCAGTTTGTCAAGAGAATGAAAGCAACATTTTTGAAATTTTCTGCATGTGTGAATGTGCTCTAGAACTATGGGGAACCCCAAAGATGATTTGAGAGGGAAGCAGCGACTGAATCAAACATCTGGAAATAAAGGGAAGCAGCAGAGAATAAAAAATATTGTAGTAGTCATGTTCACTATTTACAGCTAAAACTAAAATTAATTCAAATTAAAACTGATTAATTAGAAGTTGTAGTTCAAACAATGGATTTGTGAAGTTACTACAGTTTTGAGACCATTCATTTTCTTTTCATTCAGTGTTCTAAAACCTGTCTGGAAACAATAATTATAGCAAAACTTGATTTAGCTATCCAAAAAAACATTGTATTACAAAAATATTACAGTAGTTTGAGTTCTGATTTCACAAAGATTTTCACTACAGTTTTCGTTTTAATTTTTACCAAAACATGCAACAAAAAAAAAAAACAATAAAGAAGGCCAGATTGCATTAGCTCCTGGAGTGCAACAGCATGTCCTTCTGCCAAAACCATGTATGGTCTCTAGGTGGGCTGTTTGTTATTGTTGTCGTTTTAATAGACAATCCTCAAAAAGGTTAGCAGAGCCTCAATCAAACAAAAATGCTACTCACACTTTTTTTTAACACAATATAGCCTACTGTATGTATATGCTCTTGTTTTTGTGACATATCAGGACACAACTCTATATATCAGGACACAACTCTATATAATGACATGGGTATGACACAGTTATTACAAGGAGAGGGTGACTTATGAGGACATAACCCATGTCCCCATTTTTCAAAACGCTTATAAATCATACAGAATGAGTTTTTTGAGAAAGTAAAAATACACAAAGTTTCCTGTGAGGGTTAGGTGGGTTGGTGAAGGCCGATAGAATATACAGTTTGTACAGTATAAAAACCATTACGCCTATGGGATGAACCCACTTTTCACAAAAAACAAACGTGTGTGTGCATATACATACATGCATATATATATATATATATATATATATATATATATATATATATATATATATATATACACACACACACACACTCACACACATTATCTGATTGTATATTTGCCATGCGTCCCAAAAATGCATCATGAAATTTCATTTTCTCAAAGCTAAAAATTCAATGATGATAAACAGGCTTAATGTCATAACACTGCAAAATACTACCAAGCCCCGAAATTACGAAAATAAACTCGTGTATCGTAAACATGTAAGATGAAACAGGTTCCCACTGACAAAGTGCAGAACCACCAAATGAAATAATAAAATAACACCTAACCGGGGCGTCAAAGCGCAACATTACCTTTTTCTTCAGGCATCTTCTCCCGTAATCACGACTATTCTGTAAATAAGAGAATGAGCCCGCTGTTTGAAAAATATATCCAACAGTATGTTATTTCAGTGAAGCACAACGGTCTCGTTCACTTCATGTTAATGCCGAGCTCCTCTCGCGAGCGTCGGAGAAATGCGCTTCACTCGGCGCGCGTCACAGCGTTACTACAGGAATAGAATGAACGCAGGTCATTTGATTCCCGCCACTCATTCGGTTTACTGTAGCAATACATTATAAATAGAAGCTTCTCGATCAAAAACATGACACCCCTTCCCAAATATCTGAGGGCGTTCACAGTATTATCTCTG